>NC_134550.1:56315871-56615871 GCF_025594145.1 Primulina tabacum
TTGCAGATATTGGGGAAGTAACTGAAGCTGATGAGGAATTTCCCGCTGTCTACTAATGAACAACTCTTGTTGCCCTGTATCCTCATAAGAACCTTTCAATATTTGGCCACGGGGATCGAGGCCACCACAAATAGTCCCCGCGTTGAGCCTTTTCGACTGAGGAGCCACAAAAAGATTCTGCTCTTGGTGTTGTACAAACGTTAGAGGTAAGTTAAACGAGGGGTTCTGAGATTGCTGAGTTTGGTGCTGGTTCATCATCAGCTGGGGATTGAAAATGGGAGGCTTCATTTCTGCACAAGAATCAAACGTAATTTGATGATTCAGACCAACGGCTCCAAGATTGTTCGATATTGAAGAAGGATGCACAAGATTTTTAGAGTTAGGAGGAAACTTATAATTACTTGGGACGATTGAAGACAAAACAAAATTTTCGGCATTGGATCTATTACTACTATTGGGGAAATTTTGAAATGTTGGCATGAAATGTGCGCCAAATTGGTCACCACCAAAGCTATGATCCACAGCTCCAAACCCCGCACTGAACTCAAACTCCGCCGCAGCTGAACTGCCACCACCGCTAAATTGAAGACCCTTATTCAGATTTCCCATTCCAGGATCCTCCGCATCCCCCATGATCATCCGGAGAATAGACTGTTCTCGAGTCGGAGAAACAGCGACAGACTCCGACAGCACACTCTCCCAATCCTCCATAGCACATTTCTCCGCGTTTACAACACCGCCGCCGCAGGCTATTCCGGTCTCAATAGACGTCGGAACAGGGAGGAGTTCAGAATCAACTCGTGCGACATTGGAGCTGGTGGCAGTAGTCGAATCTTGCTGCCACTTGGGAGATGGGTTTGTGTCCGAAACCGCCGCCACCCCCGCCGTGTCGGTAGATGGGGCACCGCCACGGAAAGAAGAAGACAGGGTTGAGGAAGATGTGGGCCGGCTAGAAATCCTTGCAGAATCCAGGACAGATGTGGGCTCAACAAAACTGCTATCCAAGAAACAATTTTTCTTGAAAAAATCAAACGAAAGGGTGCCACAATCAGTAAAAAAACCACTTTTCTCCACAACCCGCTCCAAATCTAACACCCCCGGCCCCTCAAAATCAAAGGGTAAGGGCATCCCCCTCATTTACGAACCAAATCAAACACCCAATATCCACCACTTTCTTCAATTACTCCAGCTTTTACGACAAAAAAGTAATAAAACTACCCACCAACAAACCGCAGAGCCGAAAATTCTCAAGAAAAAATCCAATCTTTACAGCAAAACCACAACCTACTCATATCCCCAAATCCCGGAAACTCAATAATACATACAAACAAGCCTATGCATGCATGTATGTATATACTCAGTTGTAATTGCTAGCTATCCTCCGCTAGCTTAAAACTTTTTTTTATAATTATCTTTGGGGAAAATCAATCAATAGACTGGATGGGTAGGGGGTCCTGATGTATTCTTCTTTTAACTTATATATATTTTCTTCTCCTCTTTTGAAGGAGTAGTCTCCCTATCTTGCGTTCTCTTCCATCAATGCGTACAACATAAAAAAGTAGAAAAGTGCGCCCCCCCCCCCCCCCCCCCCCCCCCTTCCCTTCCTAATCCCTCTCTATTTTCTTCCTTTTTATTTTTATTTTATTATTTATTTTTTACCCTTTTTAGTTAATTAATTTTTTAGTTATCTTTCTTGCTGGGGTTTCACAGCTCTACCCAAACCCACATACGCACAACCTCCCGCGTGTCACGCATTATATTCTCAGCTTGGTAAAATTCCTTTTTATCATAATATTCAATAAATTATTTGAATTTTAAATACTATTTCATGGATTTATCAATACAGGATGAGTTAATATGATCTATATCAAAAATAAAAAATAATAAGTTTGATAACAAAAATAATATTTTTTGTGGTCAGACATGATTTATATCTCATAAAATTGACATATAAAATGATTTGATAAAAATTTCGAATAAATTATATCTACACATATGATCAATTCAAAAATTAGTAGAAGGGTAGCCTATTTCATGGCTGGCTTGGTCAGAAGACGTGGGCTTTTAGTCTTTTAAAATTAAAACTAAAATTAAAATATATAGTTAATTATTTTTAATGAAATATATTCGAAATAAATAAAACAATTACTAAAATGTAAAATGTTTGCTGCATGTTAAAATAAACGGATTGAGATGCGCATACACTACAAAAGCCAAAAAAGAAATTGATAATTAATATGACTAAAAAAAATGGTTAAAAGTCTTAGTGTTCGAGTTAGTAAAGTAAATGAATGTTTGATAAGTGATCAAGAATTTGATTCATGCTAAAATATTTTTTCGGGCAAACCTATCGTCCAATATAGTTTATTTGATTAACGTAGTTAGCAGATTATTGTGTTAACCCGAGAACTTACTCAAATGCGCACAAAAAATAAACAAAATCAATTGTTATAAATTTTATGCGTGCAAAAAGTGAGTTTGCATTTACTAATAATTTTCACATGAGAACCTGAAAAAACTACCAACTTATGTTCGATAAAATGGTAAATTCAGCTATTGATATACCAAGAACTGAATGGACATTAAATGCATCGAGACATTCATAATATTCTTTTAATAAATAAACAAAGAAGTGAATATCTAAATATTTATTAACTCCATTAGCTCAATGATGCATGTCACAATAATGTACGTTGACTCATCTTGTGAGACAATTGATTCAATTAGTACAATGTATTAGCAAATAGTTCAAAGCACCTCAATCTCATATTTTATATCCAATTACTTATGTATTGTGTACGTGACGTGTGTTTGTATAATTGAATTTTTTTAAAAATAAATATTTCGTGCTTAGCTAATTTTTATATAAAATTATGATCAATTGTATTGAGAATATTTGTTAGATTTTGCAATTATTTTTCGATAATGAGTGTGTTTTTTTTTTTTAAAAAAAATAAATAAAATATAGATAATGTGTAAACTATTGGTACAGAGAAAGACATGATCACTTAATTTCCATTTTGTCTCTTTGTCTACCAATCATTTTATTTTTTGTACGAGGGAACAAAATACTTTTAAATTTTGTTTTTATTTTCGCAATTTATTTCACCAGAAAATATAGAAAAAGTGAGAGACACGCGCGGTGAGGGAGCGTTATCGGTTGAGTGGTTTTGGACAGGGACCAACAAAACACTACAGTGGAAGGAGGAGATGGGGTCCTTTCTTGCCTCCCAAAATTGTCCTTGCCCTACAGCTTACTGTCAAGTTGCCTCGATTATCGGTGTCAGGGCAATTCCGTACTTTCAGACATCATCGAACCGAATCGGCGACACTAGACGAGGCAGATCAACGTACAGGATCTCGTCAGACTATGAGGATAGACGGCCAGAGATTGCTCTGTCTCGATGTAATTGGTTTGGTAAGGTCCAGGTCTACGCATTAGACTCCCCTTCTATTAATATTAGACAAAAATTTAGTAGAGACGATCTCATAGATCAATTTCATGGATCGAATTTTTTATTTGGGTCATTTATTAAAAAAATATTACATTTTATTCTGAATATCGGTAAGGTTGACCCGTCTCATGGATAAAGATTCGTGAGACCATCTCATAAGAACCTAATCTTTTATTTGTGTCATCCATTAAAAAATATTTTAATTTAATCCGAACGCAAAAGAGAAACGCTTAAATTTAACGTAACTTTGATTTTAGATAAAAGTGCAAGAAATCCTTGTTTAATTAGGACCCATGTGAAGGGCCATATTATTATTATTTTTTATATTCAATGACTGTGGAAAGTGTACGTGATTAAAGTCCTTTATCTATAATTATCTCCACCATTCATGTCTATAATAATTTGGCAATGCATTCCCTGTATAATTATTTACACATGCAATACATATATTAATATAAGCGCCATTGAAATCTTCCAACGAGAAAATTTGAAAAGTTATACATAAAATTTAGATTGTTTTATTAAAAAAACAAACAAACAAACAAAAACAAGCAAACCATCGTATAGGTTCGCGATGATTATGTACAAACTACAAAATCTAACGTGGCTGAAAAGTATGATGGTCTGGACTGTTAATTCTTTTCTCTCATCTCAAGGTACGCACCCCTACAAATCCTAGCTTTTAACTAAATACATGTTAACAACATGTACAAGAAACCTTTTTTTGCTTCGACGCAATTGAACTTGATTTCGTTCTTGGAGATTCCTCTTTCTTGTTATTAGGTGGCAAAAAAGAAAAAAGTAGCCGAAATGGACATTATAACGACACAATATCATGCCATATACACGTTTTTCGAATTATTTATTATTATTGCATATATCTTGACTGTATTTGAAATAAATAAAAACATTTGATAACGGGCTATAATACGTTTCGATCTATGTACGTTTTGCACATAGAAATTGATTTCGTCTTGCAACATAAGATGGTTTGACATTTAAGTACAACGTCTAACGTAGATGAATTGTCACTCGTACTGTATAATATCTTTTATTTTTATGTTATATATATAAGATAATATATTTGAAACATGGAAGTCACGTATTTCTACAATAACATGATATTGTTCATTTTGAGTCTGAGTTCTCATGGTTTTACTTTTGCACTTTACTCAAAAGCATCGTACCAAATCAAGACATCATTACATTTTATTAACTCGTGATTTTTTTATATTTTTTATTTTTTAACGTGAGATATGCCAATAATTTTATATTTATGTCTTGTAAGTCCAACTCGATCATTTTCTTCTCAAAATCTTTAAAATATTTTTTTTTCTCTCGAAAATACATAAAATTGTGTAGCTTTGCTGTTGTTTTCGTTTTAAATTATCGTTGGTGGTTGTAGTGTTTTTTCTCCTTTACTCTGGGCCGAGGAAAGAGTGGAATTTTAAATTTGACACCTGATCATGTAATACTTATGCCGTTGGGCTACTGGCCTTTGCGGTCGATACAATTATTCTCGTTCAAACGAGTAATAGACTATATTTGATAAAACGTTAAACGTGACGAAATATTGAAATTATATTTTAAGTTTTATAAGTTTAAATGAGTTTGATACGAATAATAGACAATATTTTAAAAAACGTGAAAGGTGACGAAATATTGAGATTAAATTTTAAGTCTTATAAGTTTAAACGAGTTTGATTTGTTTCCATTGAATAATGACCCATGAATTTTTTTGCTTGAAGAGAATTTTTTTTTTCGAGTTTTTAGTTGATGGAATTGAAAGGGTTTTAATTTTAAATAAACTAATTTAAAATCGAAACAAAAAATCATGTTTAATCGCGAATAACGACGCTTAATGTTGTCAGCCTACATTTGATCGTTTTTCCGGTCGTTTTCCAAATCGTAGATTTTTCACCACGTTTCAAATTTAATCTCGTTTAATCCGCGTGTAATCCCCTTTTTTAGAACATTGGTACTATATAACATGGTTGTTATTTATTTATTAATTTGTTTTATGGGAAAATGGATTCAAAACCATTTGAGTTACTTTCAAAAATATTTTCTAAGATTGAATTTAAATTTTTTTTAAAAAAAATCTCCATAAATTTTATAATTTTACAAAATTTTCGTTAGATTTTGGCCCATGGATTGAAGGATGTTCAACATGAAGTGAATTCATGTTAGATTTTTTGTGATGAACGCCCATAATGCATGATCTGGCCCATTAATTCGGTTTGTAACACGTCCAACAGGATTATGTAAAAAAAAAAAACTAAATAGAATAATTATTATTCATTATTAAAATAACATTATATATATATATATAATATAATAATTTAAAAAAATTTAAAAAGAAACGAAAAACATGTCTAATGATTCAAATAATTAAAATCAAAAAATATTAGAGAAATTAAATTAGGATTATTTGAAATAATAAATAATTTGTGAAATAAAATTTATTATGAATAATTTATGAAAAAATTATATATCTATATTAATTTAAAAATGTATGACTAATATTTATAATAAACTAAGTTCGTTAATCGTTTACAACGTGTTAAATATGTACGGTCAAAAAATACAAATACAATGAACTTGGATCAAAATCCCCCACCAATTACACTAAACAAATTCCATATGCAGGTGGCCGTGATTGGAGCCGGTGTCTCTGGCCTGGCCGCCGCCCGAGCACTCAAAAATTCCGGCCACCGCATTGTGGTCTTCGAAAAGCTGAACCAACTCGGCGGCACATGGTCGTTCGATCCCCGAGTGGAATCCGATCCATTAGGCCTCGACCCCACCAGAGAAATTGTACATGGCAGCCTATATAAGTCACTCTGCACCAATCTTCCCAGGCAACTCATGGGATTTTCGGATTACCCATTTCCCGAGAGCAAAAATGGGTGTTCGGGCGATAATTTTCCGGGTCATGAAGAGGTGCTCAAGTTCTTGAACGACTTCGCTGCGGAGTTCGGACTGGTTGAGCTTATTAGGTTTGATTGTGAAGTTGTCAGGGTCGAGCTGGTCGATTCGAGGAATGATCGGTGGCTAATCGAGTCGATATGTAGCAATCAGAAATCGGAAGAGATTTTTGATGCGGTCGTTGTTTGTAATGGTCATCATACTCAACCAAGAGTGGCCACTCTACCAGGTACGTAATAACTAATCGGTGTAAATATATTCATCACATCATTAACTCAATTTCTGAAGAGACTGGATGAGAAACCAGAAAGTTTCCTTAAAATATATGGTTACACACACACACACACACACACACACACACTCACTCCCAGATTGTGCAGTGATATGATTTTTTTGGTTGACTTCCAAATTGCAAGGCATAGAAAAATGGCCAGGGAAACAGATGCACAGTCACAATTATCGAGTTCCCGAGCCATTTGAGGATCAGGTGATCGAGGGCCAATATTTGCCTATAATTTACAATCATATTTAAACATATCTGGAAGATGAATATAACAAGATTCTATATTTGGAGTTGAAGATTGTTGTGGTTATTGGAGAAGGACCTAGTGCATTAGACATTTCTAGAGACATATGTGATGTTGCCAGAGAAGTTCATCTTTCATCAAGATCTCCCAATGTTAAAGTTTCCAAGTTGGTTTCTGGGAATAATATGTGGCAGCATTCAAAGGTGATATTTTATAAATTGCACTCACTCCATCCCTTTGTGATTTTAATATGAACATATATGTAATTATATTCTCTGGGGATTTAAAATTTAGATTGATTATGTAAATGAAAATGGAGAAATTGCATTTCAAGACGGGGCTTTGGTTCAGGCAGATATCATCCTCCATTGTACAGGGTACGTATATTATATTGTCCCAATATTAGTTTCTTATATGGTGTTTGTGTGATTTTGTTATGAACTTTTTTGGACAGTATAATATATATTATTTGAAAAAAACAGGTACAACTATAGTTTCCCATTCTTGAAAACGGATGGGATTGTAAATGTGGAAGATAATCGTGTTGGACCCCTTTACAAGCATATATTTCCTCCGAAGCTTGCTCCTAACCTCTCCTTCGTCGGACTTCCCTATCAGGTGAATTATCCGACTCCTAATTGCTTCTCTTCTGTACGGACTGTATTTGGTCGTCTCAAATCTCACATAATATGTCAAAGAAATAAATTGTTTGCTTTAGATTCAATTTAAAACAAGACCAATATTTGAGCTAAAATTCTTTCCTTTCTTTCTAAAAATATTGCAGACAGTTGTGTTTCTGCATATTGACTTACAAGCAAAGTGGGTTTCCCATATTTTATCGGGTTCAGGACTTCTACCATCGAAGGAAGAGATGGTGGCTGAGGTCGAAGAGCACTACAGGCAGATGGAGGCCAAAGGGATACCGCAACACCACACGCATTGCCTCCATCTTAAGGTAAAAGAGTAATCTTCACACTGTTATTGGATCTTTCACTATCACACTATATACTTCCATATCGAGTTGCTCATGATTCTAACTAGTTTCGGATCCGTTTGCACGATGATCAAGAGCATGCAAGTTATACAGATATTAACTTGTTCGCTGGATAAAATGAAGTGCCTCATATCTCATGGCATACACTTATTGTTTTTGCAGTTTGAGTACCTGGACTGGCTAGTTAATCAAGTGGGATTGGAAGGAGTGTGTGAAAGGGTCAAAATAATAAGCAGTAGCTACTACAAATTTGCCGCTGATAATGGTTTATTGAAGGCCAAAGACTGGAAACCTGGCAATGGCATCAAAGAATCTCTAGGTGTTGATTAATTTGCTTCTAATCATGAGTGTAATTGTTGTTGCATATACAAACATATAGGGTTCGGATTAATATACCAACAAAACGGATTACTATTTATTCATTTGGTTCATGCAAAGGTAATCAAGGAGCGATGTCATTTTTATATTAAATTTTGTTCGCGGAATCGAACAAATAAACACCAAGAAAACGGAATACTATTCCAAATAAAAACTGAACTAACTTCGACAAATTGAAACTATTTTATATGAAGATCGATCACTAGTTTTAATTGTTAAACTCCTTCATCTACATCTATTGCCACATCCTTTAGAACTCAAAGGTTAAACAAACCACTTATTTAAAATTTTGGCTACGATTATACATCTTCCGCTATATGAATCCGATGTTCATCATGGATGTGTGCAACATATCTCACAATAAAGAGAGCAGCACAATATATATAGCAACCAAAAGCATCAGTTCTTTATTGCTAAAGTCGGAAGAGGTGAAGTAAATTTAACTTCCACCACCACTAAAAGCAAGCTACAATCTGAAATCTCAAATATCAATGTCCAAAATTTGATAGGAAAAAATTCCACAGACGGAAAAAATCCCAAGCCTCCGCATTTAAATTTTCGTTGAATTTTCACGCCGTCACGCAAATGGACCAGCATCCGAACAAAGAACGACCCCACATTCTTACACTGGCTCTTATGTCTTCATGAAGTATCCCAACAAAATACCAAGCAAGAGACAGAACAGCACTACAATGGTTGACACACGAGCACCTTGGCCATGTCTGGTTTGTTTACTCAACAAGTCCTGGCCAAAGAAGTAGAGTAAGGCTAAACTTAAAGCAAAACTAATGAATTGCAAATGTATCACTGATTCACTGTGCGTGAAGAAACTTTTAACAGATTTAAAACAGAAAAGACTTGCTCAAGTTTTCCGTTGAATTAAAAGATTTGTTGCATTAAAAATGTTTGTGCCAGTATGTTCCACGAACCCAAATAATACAATTAGAAAGCTACCCAATAAAGGAAAACTATCAGGTTTATCATGCTCACCCCCTAACCGATAAGAAATAGAGAGATCCACAATCTCACCTTAAATTCCAAAAATGACATTTGCATCCAACATGAAGTGTAAAACACAGGCTTCTGGAGTGTTCTAAAAAATATAGAGTGGCAATATGATAGAGATATGAAAAGGCACTATATTCGCTTCCTTATTTACATATAATCTGTAGGTCTATGCATCAAATTAAAATGTCATATTGTAGTTGCATCCTTGATTAAGTTCATATTTACAATCTAATTAGCACAATTACAATCAATGCAAGTCCCTTCGTCTGAGTTTGTTTGAGCTGACAGTTTCAACTTCAAAGATCCACAGCATGCACACTACTTTCACCCACATTTATTGCTTATGAAATCACTTTCTTCACCCCAATTCCAAAAGATACACTTATATTTTTCCTTCGTCAATGTAGATCATATATATGCATATGAATTGATCAGCTCGCGAGCTTTTTGAGCTGACTTAGATATCATGTAGTTCGTGTTCAAAATTATCATGAACTCGAGTCAAGATTGAACAATTTCGAATAGATTCTGAGTCGAATCCAATCCCAAATGTGTCTGAACTCGCGAACTTAAATGTAAATGAATTCACAAGCTTGGGCCTTTGTTTAATAGAACTCAATAATTATACTCGGACCAAATGAATCGAGCTTGAATCCAAACTCTAAGTCAAACCAAACTCAAGCCTAAAGTATTTCATTTTCAAGCTCAAGCCTGCTACATGATTGAAACTTACACAGGCATGTTCAGTCCAGTGTACTTGGTGAAAAGATTATGGGGATTAGAATTACGGATATTAAAAACCACCCTTCGATAAGCATACCACCCTGGTAATATGCAAATGCCACATGCCTGAATCCATGACATGTTTTAATGAACTGGTTGGAATAGCAATGGATATAAAAAAAAGTATTAATAACAAAATAATTTGGTAAAAAAAATTATGGCATCATCTCCCTATTTCCTTTAAATCTCATCTTTTCAACCCGAACAATTTTAAAATGCAAGGGCACATTCTCACGGTTAAATAAAGTGCACAGCGGAATTTATATTGTAATGCCAACAATTTTCAATAGGGGTTGAATCACTAGGTAAAATATCAACAGACGCCAAATAATTGCTTTGAATTAAGCTATAAACGTGTTACCAATTCCTCTTGGAGCTTTTTATTTTGTTGAATAGCCGAAGCTTTCTCCTCATTCAATTTGGAGACAGCAGACCATTCCTGAAATACACTATTTTATTATGAGTTAGATATCAAAAATCATCACTAACTTCACCTGTAAATAACCTTTCAAGTATGCTGAATTAATTAGCTTCATCTTTTACCTTTTCATAATCTGTTTCATTTAGTCAGACAATTAATTTGATATAATTCAAACCAAGATGTGTATACTATAAAAAAATTACATGCATCTGGATGAGTTTTGTGTAATTATGGACTTATCATTGTCGTGTGCTTTTCACCTATTCTGTAGGTCCTTGAGATGGATTTTATGAGAACAAAACTGGTATATTTGTGCTCTTTTTTTTAAACCAAATTTATCAAAATCAAGCAATTGTGTCTCGGACAAGTTGCCATTAACAAAAAAAATCAACTTGTCAAGCATTAGGCATACAAGAGGATCAGGTGGATCGAACAAAAAAGCATGTTCTGAGCACCGGATGATTACAGGACATGTCCGTTGCCAACACATGAGGGACTAAAGCACTTGAGTGCAACTAAAGGTCCACTACATCCTGCAGACACTCTACATCATTGGACAAGCTACAATTAGTGTGTTAACAATCATTTCAAAAGCATTAAACTAAGCAAAGAACCTAATTCACCCTTTTGATTATCTAACACTGCAGTACAAACAATGCAGTTTAAAATTGAAATTGTTCGATACAAGCTCAATCCGTCCTTAAATCATTATGCATTTCTTAGATTGACTCTTGATAAGTTTATATTAGGTTTCCAGACCTCCTTTAAGATGGGTAATACAAAATGTTTTATGGGAAAAACAAATCACAGAATGTGTGGCCTATGACAAATCGAATTTTTATTAATATTTTCCGCTCTTAGGGGTGGTGTAATGGCCAATAACTTGATGCTTCGAGTGCATCTTATTATATCGTTAATTGTACACAAACTTATATCTCGGGAACAGCACAAGAAGAAAGGCCCTTCAACGTTTATAATAGATATATTTCCCATAACATAATATCTAGCACCCTCAGTCCCTCACAGACATCATAAGTTGAGAGCACAAACCATCAGATATATTTTCAAACATATAACGATCATACGATGTAACGATATTTTGGGGAAAATAACAAAGATAAGCCACCTCAGAAGAAGAATTTCCCATTGATTGTTTCATCGATCTTGCAACCTGAAATTTAGTGACTAAAATAAACAATTTGATCATAGCTGAGGCAGGTAAATACTAAGAAACATTTTAAGCACACTTACAGCCTCAGGCAATGAAGACTTTCTGATCTCCTCCTCAGCAGAAGATTTAGGAGAATTCCCCTCTTCGTCTCCTTCAGGGTACTGGGGAGGGAGGATTAGCAGGGATATAAACAACCCTCAATTTAAACTCATGAACAACCTTCTCATCCTCCCTGTTGAACTGATAAAAAGTTGACAGGAGTAAAAATCATAGAACGTTGTTTTAATTAACATCAGTTATATAACCCAACTCAACCCACCATTTCTTGAGTGACATCCTTGCTCGTTGAACCATTAGGAGCAACAGCACTTTGCACCAGAAACTTATCCCGACATTGCATGTCTGGGGGCGACTCTTTTTGCGCTTGCATAGTAACTAACAGACAAAAGAAACAAGAACAAATATTTTTTTTTAAAAAAAACAAGACATACAAAATTCAAAACGAAAAAACGTAACCACCAGCAATATCTTCAGAAAGATCCGAGGGTTTTCACCTGTGACATTGCACACAGAATTGGGCAAAACTATACCAGCATTCGGGCGAACCGAGTATTTCTTGGGATTGGTCGTTTTGACCTTTTGATTAAAAAAATACAGTTATCGATCGCAAAGTAACATATGCCAAATATCTTATAAAAGGATAAAACAGGTCTTGCCGTTCTGAAACTAAAATGAGAATTACCTTAAATGCAATAAACTGATCGGTCTTATTGGCCAACTGCAAAGAACATGAGCTCTGCTTCCTCAATTCAACTTTATTCACAAGCCCACATCAAAACAATCAAAACACACGAAATATCATCTTCAAAATTAATAAATTAAATTAGAAATAAATAAAAAAAAAGAAACTTTTTATATCCATTCCAATAAAATTGGGTAATGATTCCATATAATTGTAAACGAATAACACCAAGAGCATTAAAACGCATCTCTGAAAGCTGACAAAAATTTCACATAAAGCGAGCATCATTCCAATTCATGGTTCATTGGTTTGACTTGAAAAACAAACAAAAAAATCCAGTATTTTACTTACATGGGAACTTCAATTCTGAAGGTTGAATATTGATAAAATCGCCCATACTCATGTTTCTAAATCTTTGATTGTATCAAGCAATTAGGTATATACTGAACAAAAAATTTCACAGATTGATGGAATGAAATGGGAAAACAATCAAAATGAATACTGAGAAAATTATTTCTCTGTCTGGTTTTGTTTGGACCACGAGGGAATGAAGGCTGCGAGTTTTTCTAATCAGTACATATGGATTATATCACCCTTCAACCCTTTTTAAAAAAAAGACATACAGTTACAAGAGATCATCTCAGGAATCGTGTTTTGTGAAATATATTTATTATTTGAGTCATAGATTAAAAATATTATTTGCTAAAAATATTATTTTTTATTGTGAATATCGATAAGATTGATCCGTCAGAGATAAAGATTTGTGATATCGTCTCACAAGTTACATGCTCTTAAAAAAAATTATTACAAATGTTATTTCCTAAAGAATTTGATTAATCGTTATTTTTCCTCAATAAGCAACGACATTATCACAAAAGCTCCTACTCAGAGATAAATCATTTCAATTTTTTGATGAAATATATATATATATATATTTTAAAGAAGAAAAAAAATCAGTCTTTGTAACAATTCGAAAAAGAACAATTGGTTTCCAGTGGGCTGTATGTATCCATGGAGCCCAAATATAGTTTCTGGTGGGCCTTATTCGATTGTAAACAGGTTTTCTGGTCACATTATTATTGGTAAGATATTTATAAAACAAGATAATAATTTGGGATATTTTAAGAAGGTCATTTAAATTGCCTTTCAATTATTTATTATTGTTTTTAAAATATAGATAAACCTTTAATTTGATCTTACGAAATTAAAAAACTCTTATAAGACAGTTTCATAGATTAATTTTGTTCAATTAATCATCGACTCATGAAAAAATACTACTTATATGTCAAATTTTACTTTTCAATGTATGTATGAATCGATTCGACCTACCTCATCTGTCTCACATTAGACTTTATACAATTATATTTAAAATCGAGAGTGCTGATTTGACATTTTATAACTAAATTTAAAATTATCGTTACATCAACATCATGTCGAAAATGATCAAATTTGCAAAAAAATAAAAATAAACGAACTAAAACTAAAATTTGATAACATAAAAAATCAAAATTTTAAAAATCACAAAATCATAAAAAATTATAGTGGCTCAAATATCTTTGTATGTTCTCCATTTGTTACAATTTGCACTGAAAAGTTTGAACAAGGCAACCATACTTGTCAACTAAAAAAAATTCAAAGAAACTATTCCAAAGGAAATGGAACAAATCAATTAATAATATAAATAAATAAACTAATTGCGGTAGCTACCCGTTGCAACCAAGTTTTAATACATGCACATTTATGTTATAAATAAATAATTACTTTGAGAGATAATATTCAATAAAAATTCATTATAATTATTTTTGACAATTCTGATTGAGTCGAAGATGCCTGCTTCTTTCCAAGTCGTGTTATTCATACTTCATTGACTTATATTCGCATAATCATTTGTATGAATATATAATCAGTATTTGAATAACTTAGAGTTTATAAACAAATTAAAAAATAATTATATATTCTTATTAATATATTAATTGATTGTAAAACAATCAGCATGATTGAAGTTCTTATTTAAATGATTTTTCCTAATTAAATTAATGAAAACTAAACAAATAAAAAAAAATAAAATAAAAAAATGTTTTGCACTAGGGCAGTGGCGCAACATCGTACCAGGTAGCATAAAATTTGAATAACATGCATGCTGAAATATTTTATTAATTTTATAAAAGTAGGTTTAAAAAATAAATTACTTAGGAAGAACTTAAAATAGCATAACAATACAATAATTTTTTAAATTTTCGTATTCTAAAGCTCAAATAACTCTTGAGGCTCCAGCCACCCAATTTTGAATAATAAAAATCTCCTCCACTAATCACATGCTAACACCTCATTCGTGATAAATTCCAAACCACAAATCAAAACTAACCACAAAATGCACCAAAACTTTACTCGACTTTTCAAACTCAATCCCTCTGTATCATAGGAAACTGCATTTTTTGTCTCATAAGTTTACTTTTTTTGCGATTTTGATTGGTACGTAATCAAATTTCAGTTTTAATATATAGCAAGTTTCTTGTGAGACTGTATATTAATCAATCATACACATATTGACAATAAAAAATAACAATTTTTCAAGAATGAACCAAATAAGATATTCATCTCATAAAATACGACATATGAGATCGTTTCATACAATTTTTTGTCTTTAATATATTATTAGTCGTTTTTTAATGTGATGTTGATGTGACAACTAGTGTCACACAGATATTCGCCCAGGCCTCTTTTTTCTTAGGACCGCACCTGCCGTTTAGCCATGTCTGAAGATGATCCGTGGCCTTTCTCCTAGTATTCGTAGCCCATCTGTGAATATATAGATTCATTTTCACACTTGCTATATATCTAGCTGAGGTTATAGAAAATTTTAATTTCCAGGGAAAGAAGCCGTCATGAGCTGCAGGAGACATGGTTTCTTGATCAAACACCATCTAACGACGCTTTTCCGGCATTTCTTCCGGAGAAACCGCTCATCGGATGCGTACCTCCGGCTAAACCCGATCGAAACTGATGCGCCTGAGGCTGTTTCAAGGCTCATCGGCTGGACACGGCATCTCGGAACAAAAGCGCAGGCAGTGGTATCAAGAAATAATCATGCGGGACACAGATACCTCCGGGTCGGTAGAGACCCGGTTTTGGAGAAACCCGTGCTGGTTCCTAAAGGGCATATTGCGGTCTACGTGGGTCAACAAGATGGGGATTCTCAGAGGATGTTGGTTCCCCTAGCGTATATTAATCACCCTTTGTTTGTGGATTTGCTCAAAGAGTCCGAAAAGGAATACGGGTTCAATCATCCGGGTGGAATAACGATACCTTGTCGGATCTCGGAGTTTGAGCGTGTCCAGACCCGGATCAAGGCGGTTCAATGTACCCGGAAGTTGCAGGTTCGGAAAAGATCCAAAAGGAGTTTAACGGGTTAACGTATATACTTAGACAGATACAAATTGTGACTAATATATATTAAATTTGTATATATTATATAATCTGTAAGGATAAAATGAAAGTTTAAAGTTATTAATGTGTTGATATTATAAGATTTATTCTTGTACGATGAAAGTTTAAAGTTTTTTATTTGTTTGATATTATAAGATTTATTTTTTTATGATGATATATACCATTTTATTTAACGATAATCACCAGAAGGACTTAACATTGTGAATTTTATGTTGACGATGATATGTTTGAAATGTTATAAAATACGTGAAGATGATTTGATTTTTAAAACACGATATTTTTTAAAAAATAGGGGTATCAATTTTTTAAACAATTTATAAGCCGACAAACTCTTTATTTTGACAGTTTATAGGATGCTTTCTTCTTAAATTATCAAACAAAATTTCAAAATTTATAATCTCTGCTAAACAATCTCTTGAACAAATGTGTACTCTCTTAATCAAATGTGTCGTAAACATTGAGGCAGCGATTACTATAAAGTAATTAATGGGTTAATGTTAGGGATGAAAACTTTCCCACCAATTTGGGGTCTCACAAGAAAAGCCCGAAACAAAATGGAGATTCCCGATTTTTTCGGGTTTGGGTTTGGGTTCGGATTTAGGGATTTTTTTAAATCCCCGATGTAGTTCGGGATTTGTATAGATTATTATCCTCGTCCCGGAACCCGTCCCGAAAATAATATCAATTATAAAATAATAGTATAATTAGTATCAATAATATAATAATAATATTATTTTTAAAATAATAATAATATTATCATTAATATTGATATTAATATTACTATTAATATTCTCACTAATAATAATAGATAATAATAAGTTTTGGTTTGATTAAATCTCCGAATCCGTCGTCGTCTTGCCATATTAATAATTTTGAAACGAAGATGGGGGAGGAGATGAGAAGTTGATCCCCGCCAAAAAAGCGGGGATCAGGACGAGTACGGAGATGAAATTCAAAGACGGGGATGACAAACCCGCTCTGCTCCATTGCCATCTCTAATTAATGTCAATGCAAAACTGCGACCTTTGTTTTAAATTGAAAATTTTTAGTTTTAGTTTTCTCTATAATTAATTTTCATCTCTTAAGTTCAATGATAATATTTCAGAAGAAGGTCCAAAAGCCATTTTCCAAACTATTAATTATATCACTATATACAAACTTGGTCAAAAAAATAAAATAAAATTATATTACTAGAAACTTGAAATAGTTTTTATAGAGACTGCATTTTTTTTATAATAAATATATATAATACATAGGTAAATTACATGACTAAAGTGAAAGTTGATCTACTTTTTTTAAAAATAAATTTTCTATTAATAAGAAACCATTTTTTTCCTTTCGAAGAATTAGAAACCAAATTTGAACTCGCATGCATGCGGTTACGTATACAAGAGAAATTTGAATTGTAACATCTAAAGTAGGAATTTTTTAGAATTACAATACATCCTCAAGGATAAAATAAAATAGTAAATTATGGGATAACATTCTTCCAGTTCCATTTTCCCTGCGATTCCCTAATGCTGCGCGAACAACAGTGAAAATGCTACCAAGAGGATAAAAGCACAAGAAGATAATACAGAAAACATTCTCAGACGAAGCACTGAAATACACAGATGCTCCAAAATTTCGGAACGATAAAAACGGTCATTCAGTCACTTTTATACCTGTAAGGTAGACTTGGGACTGGATCACGCCACCACCAATCCAAAAGCCAGGCATAACCATTAGGCCGACTTTAGGATTTTGATCACCGTCTTCTGTAATGTACTTTTTAACGACGCTTTCCATATAAACTTCCGAAAACTCATTGTCACGCTTCACTTGAAAGATTTTGACGGGAGGATCAAAAGAATGTGCCAACATGTGCAAAAGCCAAATCGACATGGCAAGTTTCAGAAAAGCCTGGTAAAAGGCAGTCCTAGGATGCCCACCTCCCATTATAAAATTCCATTGGTCTAGGTTTCCAAAAAATGAGGCTTCCATTTTTGGATGGATCAGTATGAGGTATTTGTTCTGGCAAAATTTTCCAAAAGCTGAATCTGGAGTCTGGCATACGGCATCTAGAGGATCCATTTCCCTCAAGGCAACATACTGCTGGAACAAATTGTCATTCGGAATCTCTAGTGGGTTTTCTGGTTTTATGGAATAGCTTTCATCTTGGAAATCAATGAACATTCTTTGGCATATGTGAGATTCAAAGGCATATTTCTTGTGAGCTCGCTTTGCATAAACAATATCTGGCTCTATGGAGTTTGCTGCCGCGTCAAGATCCCATCCAGCTGCTTTCATCATGTTAATCAATGGCTTGGAAAAGTCGTGGATGGCCCTGGAAGCAGCTTCCACTGCTGACCTGAAAAGATCCGGTGACAACTCCAATGATGAATATCTATTTTCATTACCACCCCCTTCAGTTTCTTTGGTTGACAAGCCTCTGAGCTTTAAGTTCTTCTCAAGTTTTACACGTTTCTGATTTGCCTCTTCAATAAGCTGTTGTACTTGAAGGATCTCGGAATCTTTATTCTGAATCTCAGACTGAAACTTTTTCACCATGACCTCGTATGTTTTTAACAAGCTCTGCTGTTCTTGAATCTCAGCAGCTAGCCGGGAGTCTTGCGGAGAAACACAGACAGGTTTGGGGTTGTGCTCTCTATAGAAGTGCTTGAGTTCAGATAAAATTTTCAACTCCGATATTACGAGTTTATCAGCAGCTTGAATTTTGTCAGGGTCATAAGGAGTGTGAGCAGATTGAAGTTGAATGTAAGCTGACTTCAGAGAAGATATGTTTGTAAATATCTTAGATACTAGGTTTTCCATAGCTTCAGGATTTTGATTTGTGGCATCTACCATTGGTTGGGGATGAACCTTTTGGTTGCTGCTTTCACGAAGTTGGGTATCTTTCGCACCAGTGTGTTGCATATCTTCTTTTGGTGATGGCAAAATTCACCAAAATAGTTTTGCACGGAAGGTAAATACTGTATAAGGAAATGCGAATATAAATAGATAAGTTACACGGGATGTATCAACTGAATCTCGGAAATGCTTGAACAGAACCAACACAAAATCATGGTTAAAAACTGTCAAGCTTAAGAGGCACGTCCCACTCCAATACTGTGAAACAACACCATCAACATTGAAATAACAGCTTTCTAAGAGTGCAAGCTTATGTTTGCTCTAAACAACGCTTCGCTAGCTAATGAGAATTTTAAAATTATGGAAAGAGAATGATATCTCATGAGATTACATGCACATCTATTGGTATATGTATTAATATGTATGTTTGTTTCACCAACATGCGCATAAAACCAGTAATGTGTGTCCAGAGGCATGATAACTTTATTGATTAGACGGAAGAAATGGTAATGCTATTTAATTAGCACATGAACTCGAGTAAAGAATCGTTTAATACACCCCACCCACTGGGCTATGACCAAAACATTGAACGGGTAAACAAATATTAATAAACTGAATAACTGCTGTATGATCAACACCTCTCACTTATTTGGTAAAATTTCCATAGTTAAATTTTGATATTCTGATTTATTATTCTTTGCAACAATCCAGGACAATCATGGAAGGTTGAGATAAAACAAGTGAAATAATATTGATATTTAGAAGGTAACATTCCTGTTTCAACTACTCTCCTAAGCCACGGAGAGAACACATTAATAAATAGCCCACATGTAATCTTCATAATAGACGTCAATTAAAAATGAAGAGAGTCTCCAATTTACGCTGATGTTATGTCAAGGTTCATTAAGCTTCAAAGGCACCGAGAAGAGTCAATTGACATTTTGGGTGGGATTTAAGAGGTTCCTCTCAAACACTGGGGGAAATATACTAGGCTAATTAATATGCAGTAATTGCATAACAAATTTTTATTCTTGATAATTAATTGGAAATCACTTATCATGCAAAATGTTGGATTACTGCAAAGAATAATCGTATTCCATTTACAACAAAACTTACAGTCAACATAAGGCATAATATTCTTATCAGAAATGGAAGTTACATCATTTACCGCAATTTGGAAAACTCAAAGTGAATATAATATGGAGATTCGATCACTCAGAGCTCATTGGACAACAACGGTGTACCAGCGGCCACTGACCATAAATTTAAATTTTCTCAAGGGACTTTAAAATTTTACTAAACCAAGAAGTCAAAGATAGTCTCCCAGCAAAAAGAAAAAGAGACAGAAGAAAAAACAAAGATCAAAGATACAGAAAAGAATGGCAAAATCTATGTAAACAAATACCACAACAAGTAAACATTACTTCAATTCATGCCAATCAAAATCCAACCCCCATAACAACCAATAACACTCACTTGACAATCACAATTCGACGAAGGTAACACATTATAGAATTCAATACAAAAAGATCATTGCCTCCCATTTTTAAGAAAATGCAGAAAACACCAACGAACATACCATGTGAAAGACATCACCAGCTCTTCCTTAACTTAAGCATTTATCTAAAACTTCCATCAACCGTTTCTAAACCTCGCTTCACACATACTAAACAAAAATTCGTTTTAATATCCATTACCAAATTAAGTAAAAGAAGAATCGCCTCCAACTACACATAAATAAACTCTTAAACTCCTCATCACCAAACCCTAGAAAAACGAACAAATGAAAGCAACGGAACCTTTTTGACATCTTCTAATCAAACACGTAAAGTTGAGCGGAAAAAAAAAACATAAAATAATGGACAGGCTTGAAGCTACCTCCTCGGAGATCCCGCCGGCAATTGAGGCGATAATCTACCGTAGTTCGGACTTCGGAGAATAGAGTGACTTCGAGGCCAAGATGAAATCTTTTTTTCCGACAAAGATCACTGCCACCACTCCACACAGTATTAAAGGTAAAGCGAAATTAATATCAGATAAGAAATAAATAATACAGAAAATAAATAAAAATTTCAAAATATCTAATTCTTATGCAAATTCCAGAAAATTAATAATATGGTGAATATAATACAGAAATTATGGAAAACTAATAGGGGATAAATAAAATGACTAACACAATATTATTTAAAAATCATGAAATACATTAAAATAATTTTTCTAATGACTTTAATTTATAACAGGAAGAATAACCCATATAAAATATTATATTATATAAATATAATTACAGCATCTTTTCATGATACATTATTAAATTATTATTATTATTTATTTTTTACGAAGCTTATCCTCAAAAGTATATATGGTTTCACACATTAGACATATAAGATACAAACAAAGCGAAAATCGACACAAAAAAAAAATATTTGATTCATATTCAAAATTATCAAATTCGAATCAAAATATTAAAATTTTTGAGTTTCGACTTTCGATTAAATAAATTTGAGCTCTAAAATTTTATTTATATTTATCCCGATTAAGTTCATTTGTGTCCTAACTAGACCCTCTCACAATCTTGTGTCCACACCTCTAAGTTTAATCTCCTTTTGTATGGTAATTTCCTAACTTAAACTCCATAATTTCAACAATAAATTATTCGACCTACGGCAAGTTTCATGAAAATGATAAATAAAATAATATTTTTGAGCAGCTACCGACTTTTCCTACCATACTTCACTATACCTGATTATATACTGGTTTATTTTTTTGTGGTAAAACATTAAACATGTAATGAATGCTCAATAAATAAACATGTTGCAAACATAATAATCGAGCTTAAAGAAAAAAATACATGTTATCGATGATGTTTAATATATTTGATATCAACGTCTCAAATTTAAGACGAGATCTCAGATCAAAAAATTCTGAATCAAACTAAAATAAAAAATTTCTAATCTTAAAGCTAAACCCTTGTCCTAATGTCAGACAAAAAGTCATAACAAGCCATCGGTGAACTCTCTATTTTAAAAGTTCACCTACCACGGTGGGTGCGAATTTCTTATTCAGTGCAATTCTGTTACTTATATAAGTGAATTTATTTAGATATAAAAATATCTGAATTAAAGGATTTTTTTTTCCCTCTTAAAACGATACCAAATGTAAAATATTCCTTTTGTATTTGGATAATTATATTTTTTTTATTATTTGTGTGTGTATATATATTTAACATGTTTATAATTTAAAATATATTATTTATAACTAAAATAGTAGAACAACTGTAAGTAAAACCAAATAGCCTATACCTCATCTTTTCTTTTATCTTTTCTCCATTTTTTTGCATTGTTTTTCTCACACAGAAACCAGTGCAGAGCCATGGCTTCTTCTTCCTCCCTTGTACCATCCCAAGCCATGCTATCGCGCGCGGCCATTACCCGCCATGGCTCCACCACCACCACCTCCTCCCCGTCCTTGTTCCTTCCTTCCTTCTCGGGCTTGAAATCTACCTCCACGACCACGTACTCCATCTCAGGCCGCCGCAGCATCCCCGCCACCATCCGCCTTCCAGTTATCGCTTCCGCAGCAGTTGAAACCTTAAAGAAAACTGACACTGCTCTTATCGATAAATCCGTCAACACGATCAGATTCTTGGCAATCGATGCCGTCGAGAAAGCTAATTCGGGGCACCCTGGTCTGCCCATGGGATGCGCTCCGATGGGTCACGTGTTGTACGATGAAATCATGAGGTACAATCCTAAGAATCCTTATTGGTTTAATCGTGACCGCTTTGTGCTTTCCGCTGGACATGGGTGTATGCTACAGTACGCGCTGCTTCACCTCGCGGGATATGACTCCGTCAAGGTCAAATCTTTGGTTTTTTTTCGCAATATTAACTAATTTATTAATCTTATTTCCGATCAAATATACGACATGCACTAGGATCTTTGATATTAGACTGTGCGCGTGGTAGGTGTGATGGATCTTAGTGGGATTGCTTTTGCATACTGAGTTGGTAGGTTAGTCTTCTTTTTTGTTTCGGTGATGGAAGATTGATCTTCTTTTTTGTTTTAAAGATGGTCCGTGAGAAAATTGCAAAGATTCAACTTTGAGATAATCTGTTGAGATTCTACTGTTAATGTAGTTTTCTGTGATTGAGTGATAACTAAGTTTCAGATTTGTTGGGAATTGTTGTAAAAATTTCGGCATGGCTTTGTACAGCTCCGGTGATTTTCGAATTTACTTTCTGGTGCTTTTTCTGGATTCTCAGAGAGTTCAGATTCAGCCGGGGGATAAAATTGTTATTTCTGCTCTTTTGTGTTCTATTGGTCTGTGGAGCACATTTTAGGGGTAGTTCGAGTGTTATAGAAAGTACATATGCATATTCGATGCCTCGTGAGCATTTCATATGATTCTTGGGCAAACTTCATTAACTTGACAGGAAGAGGATTTGAAGAGTTTCCGCCAGTGGGGAAGCAAAACACCTGGTCATCCTGAGAACTTTGAGACACCTGGTGTTGAAGTCACTACTGGTAGAATCTAATAATGAAATTTCGATTTGTTTGCTTCCATACACTTGAATGGGTTTTCTGAAACTGATTACGGTTGACACGTTTTCTTTGCACAGGCCCACTTGGTCAAGGCATTGCCAATGCAGTGGGCTTGGCTCTTGCAGAAAAACACCTGGCAGCCCGCTATAACAAACCAGATAGCGAAATTGTTGACCACTACACGTAAGTTAACTTCAAAATTCGTCTCTTCATTCGTGTTCTTTGATGATTGATTTGGTTCATGTTCTTGACTTATTTGCCTCATGGTATTGGCTCCTTATTAGGTATGTTATCGTCGGTGATGGGTGTCAAATGGAGGGTATATCAAATGAAGTGTGCTCCCTTGCAGGACACTGGGGATTGGGAAAGCTTATTGCCTTTTATGACGACAATCACATCTCTATTGACGGTGACACTGAAATTGCTTTCACTGAGAGTGTTGACTCTCGTTTTGAGGGGCTTGGTTGGCATGTGATTTGGGTGAAGAATGGTAACACAGGTTATGATGAAATTAGTGCCGCTATCAAGGAAGCCAAGGCAGTAAAAGACAAGCCCACTCTGATTAAGGTCAGATATTCATTCATTTTTTGGGGCAATTGAATACCTCGGTTCCTACAAACACATGGAAATTGTACTAGTCACTGGCCTTTTTTTTAAACTTGTATATTATTATTCTTATTTCTCCTTGAATTCATTGCATCTTGTTGAAGGTAAAATTGTATAATTTCCGTCTTTTTTTTCCCAATCAGGTAACAACTACCATTGGTTTTGGGTCCCCCAACAAGGCCAACTCATACAGTGTGCATGGAAGTGCACTGGGTGCCAAGGAAGTTGAAGCAACCAGAAAGAATCTTGGATGGCCTTACGAGCCTTTCCATGTGCCCGAAGATGTGAAGAAGTAAGAAGTTGGATTCCTCTTGATTTTAATAATTTATGTTAGGCTTCATGATTTTGGACATTCTTTATTGCAGTCATTGGAGCCGACATGTTCCTGAGGGTGCTTCATTTGAAGCTGAATGGAATGCCAAGTTTGCTGAATATGAGAAGAAGTATCCAGAGGAAGCAGCTGAGTTGAAGTCTATCATCACTGGTGAACTACCAGCTGGTTGGGAAATGGCTCTTCCTGTGAGTAGTTTTTCCCCCATTTTTTTAATCATCTTTAACCTCGTTTATGACTTTGAAAGATGCAACGTCTACATCAATGAATATGTTATTTCTATTAAAATGAAAGAGCAATTTCAGAAAGTTGCGGATGCTTGGCTGTGTGAGCAATGAGTGTAATGTTAGAAAACAGATCATGCAAATGCATATTAAATGAAAAAAGCTTCCATGTTGTGTTGTATTGTTATATTCTCTCGAAATTTATTTTTGAGTAACGTCCCTTCATTCCAGACGTACACACCTGAGAGCCCAGCTGATGCCACTAGAAACCTTTCTCAGCAAAATCTCAATGCTCTTGCAAAGGTTCTCCCTGGTTTGCTAGGTGGCAGTGCCGATCTCGCCTCATCCAACATGACCCTTCTCAAAATGTTTGACGACTTTCAAAAGAACACACCAGAAGAACGAAATATAAGGTTTGGTGTTCGTGAACATGGCATGGGAGCCATATGTAATGGAATAGCACTTCACAGCCCTGGCATCATTCCCTACTGTGCAACTTTCTTTGTTTTCACTGACTACATGAGAGCAGCCATGAGGATCTCCGCACTGTGTGAAGCTGGAGTAATTTACGTGATGACCCACGATTCAATCGGGCTTGGAGAGGATGGACCAACTCATCAACCTATTGAGCATGTGGCAAGTTTCCGAGCAATGCCTAACATATTGATGCTCCGTCCAGCGGACGGCAACGAGACAGCTGGTGCATACAAGGTGGCTGTTCTTAATCGGAAGAGGCCATCAGTCCTTGCCCTGTCTCGACAAAAGCTAACACAGCTTCCTGGAACATCCATCGAAGGTGTTGAAAAGGGAGGTTACATCATATCTGACAATTCATCCAATAACAAGCCTGATGTCATTTTGATTGGAACCGGTTCCGAGTTGGAAATTGCAGCAAAGGCGGGTGATGAACTTAGGAATGAAGGGAAGAAAGTAAGAGTTGTCTCCTTTGTTTCTTGGGAACTTTTCGATGAACAATCTGATGAGTACAAGGAAAGTGTTCTGCCCTCCGCAGTAACTGCTAGAGTAAGCATCGAAGCTGGAACGACATTCGGCTGGGGAAAGATTGTTGGATCTAAAGGAAAGTCCATTGGAATTGACCGATTTGGAGCTAGTGCGCCTGCAGGAAAAATTTACAAGGAGTTTGGCATCACAGCGGAAGCCGTCATAGCTGCAGCTAAAGAGCTCTTGTAGGCTGTGGTGGCTGAGGTTCTTTGATTCCTTGTGGAATTCGAAGACCACGTGCTTTTGGATTTCGGGTTGGTAAAAACTGTATTGGACGAATGCATAAGAAACTCGGTTTAGGATAAGTAAGTCTGTACTCGAGAGTTTGCCACAAAAACATGCAATTTTTCTTTGTTTTTTTTTGGTTTTTGAAATCTAGCAGCAGAGTTTGGAGTCTAAATAGAACAACAAGAGAGACTTCGGCATATCATACTCCTGATTTGTAACACCGTCTTCGTATCGTATGTTAACATGTTTCGAATAATTACAAGGTTCTTGTTTCTAATAAGCAGTAAGCAGAAGTAGATAGGCAATATGAATGCATGCACCATTCCTCACGAGCTATTGCTTGATCCTTCAACGATAGCTTGACTTATATTCATTATCATTATTTTTATTGTTTTAGATTGGAACATGAATTCAAACCATTGATGTGTCAGAATTGATGGGGTGAACCAAATCTCTTCTTAAAAAAATAGAGGTTGCACCATGCAAGTACAAAATAGAGATGGAGCCCCGAATCCAAGACGGATCCATCCAATTAGCAAGTGGTAGTTGAAGGTGTGTGTTGGATGTGGTTGTTGGGAGATTTATGCTTTAAACTTGGCCATCCACATTCTCCTACTTCCACTCTTTTGTATGACATTGATTGCCACTCACTCTTTGCATTTAATTTATTCTCAATTTTTGTTCGTGTGGAGTCTTTGTTGCTTCTAACGAGCATTCAAAATTGGAACATTTGAGTTGGGACCTTGAAAACTATAAATAGAGGATTTTTTTGTGAGTTGGGGGAGATGTTTGTTAAAATTGAGACTCGAATTTCATATGTCATTTTAATATTGGAATTTTGATGTTAAATAAGTTATAAATCATCGACATAAATATGTTATGCGATTTGACGTATAGACGGATTTATACCATCATAGTTTGTTTCACAATTGTAAATAGTATATCCGTGAAATCATCACAACAGTTTTAATCAAGGCTAGATGTTATGAATACAGTTCGTACTATTGTTCTGTCAAAGACCTTGAGGCCGAGCCACCCATGTTGACCGAACCAATTGTTTTCAATAGTTTTAGTTAAATTTTACGATAAAAGTTAATAATTGATACTGTTTTCATTATAATTCTAAAATTTTTTTAACTAAGTTATTTTTAAAATTTATGCTTCAATTCTCATAAACAAAAAGATTAACTACTATATTCACATATAAAAATATTTTGAAAAGCACTTTTAAAAAACCGTTGTTTATGCTAATTTGGTCCTATATCCATATTTACCTCTCATGATATTTGATGTTATTGTAAATAAATTCTAAAAGAAAACAAAATTTACAAATAAGTAGTCAGTATTCTCTATTTCTCTTGCATGATTTTTTTTTTAGTAAGAAAAATAATTTGTTCGAGGGGTCAAATGAGGTTGGTGAGACAAATGGGATCTCAACGACCCAGTTTGTTCATAATCACATGTAAGTCCTAACCTGAATACCTGATCACCGCCCCCGCCAAGCTATACCATCATCCTCAACCTAAAACCCAAGAAGAATTAGGTGGGATTTTTCTGTTTTTTTTTTTTTTAAAAAAAAGTAGTTGTTTTAAAACTCCACACTGGTTTCCCGATCGATCTTGTTTAAACTATTTTAGTTCTTCTGAGAAATGGCGCACGTTAGCAACATGGCACACAAAGTTTCCCCAAGATTCTCCACCATTAATGCCAGATCTTCTGCCGCAACTTCGAATTCCTTGTTTTTTGGCGCAAAGAATCTGAAAAGCCCGTCAAAGTGTTCATGGGTTGTGGATAAAAATTCAATCTTTACAGTTCAAGGGAAGAATTCTTTAAAGGTTACGGCTTCTGTTGCAACGGCGGAGAAGCAGTCAAAGCTGCCGGAAATTGTGTTGGAACCCATCAAAGAAATATCCGGTACTGTTAAGTTACCGGGCTCCAAATCCCTCTCTAACCGTATTTTACTTCTTGCTGCCCTCTCTGAGGTAATGTTGTGGTGTGTTCGACATCACGCGTACATGATTATTAATTATTGTTCAATTTTTCAGTGCCTGTATTGTTATATTGGGATTGTGAAAGTGTGAATATAATGGGATTGTGCATGAATATGGATAAATTTTTCCTGTTGTGCGAATTGAGAATGCCACGTCCTCGTTTGATTCTATGCTGTGTAGCTTTATGTATGAATATGATTAATATTGAGAAAGAAAGAGTTCACAAGTCTTGTGAAGATTTAAGATCCAGACCCAAATGCCTCTCTATAACATTATAAGCCTGGGTTCATATTACTGCTGGCAAATATGTATGCACAATCTTGTTTCCGGATTCTTTGATCCAAGTACAATTGTGTGATGGACATTTTTTAAACTGATCAATAAACACACAAGCCTGTGCTTTTCTGCAAAGACATTCATATGTCAAAATTCATTCTATCTGCAGCTATTTTAAATTGAAATATCTAAAGGAATCACTCATTGTGTATATTGTTATGAACCTTTATGAGAATCACTGTTTTTATAGAGTATGCTGGCGCTACGTTCCTTGAATGGAATAATGTTTTGATGAACCTTCTGCTATAAAATGAATTAGTTGCATAGGAAAGAGATTGAATTGAATATTTTTTTAGATTAAAGATGAACTTGTTTTAATATAGAGTAAATGGATGTAAATAAGCAAGGGTAGTGGTTAGCACAAAAGATACGTGTTTGACTTAGAAGTATTGGTTGGGAATTGAGAATTCTAATGCCATCACTTAAAGCAAGGATACTATCACAAATTAATTGAATGGTGAGCGATGGAAAATTTGTTTAACTAGATGAGAACACACTTTCAAATGTATGCTCGAATCTCCTTCCATTTTCTCGATTCAGGATCATACACTTTTAATTCTGTGGTGTGAGAACAACGATATAAGGTTTGGAAAACTGTTTCATACATTTGGTCGTATCTTATTAAGTTTGTTAGCCTATTAGCATTTTACATCATGCCCATTTTCAATTTCACCGTTTTCTGTTAACAATATTCCGGGATTCTCAGTGGTCCATATTTCACATTCTTGTTAGCGCATGTGTTTTACAATTGATTATTTAAGCAATATATGCCTTTCTAAATCAGCATTCTTACACAAGTTCACATTACATGATACACATGATTTTCTAGGGAACAACTGTTGTGGACAACTTACTAAATAGTGATGACATCCATTATATGCTTGGTGCCTTGAGAACACTTGGACTGAATGTGGAAGAAGATAAGGCAGATCAGCGAGCTGTTGTGCAAGGATGTGGTGGTCTATTTCCAGTTTCTAAAGATGCCAAAGATGAAATTCAGCTTTTCCTAGGAAATGCAGGAACAGCTATGCGCCCTTTGGCTGCTGCAGTTACTGCCGCTGGTGGAAACGCAAGGTATACTGAATGGATTTTTGTTGATTCTTTCTTATTTATCCCATAATCCTGAAGCACTATGATGTGATTCTTTTAAAGAAAAATATTAGCTTGTGATTTTTTTTCTGTGATCTTATAACAATTTATTTTACCTCAAAATACAATTTACAGTCTAAATAAGAGTAAGTGATCTATAATCATAAATTCTTGTTGATTGTCAGCTACGTCCTTGATGGAGTTCCTCGCATGAGAGAGAGACCAATTGGTGATTTAGTGACTGGACTTAAACAGCTTGGAGCAGAAGTCGATTGCTTTCTGGGGACGAATTGTCCCCCAATTCGTGTTGTTGGAAAGGGTGGTCTTCCAGGCGGAAAGGTGTGTCTTACTTTCTTTAAAGAGCTCCTGTGGGTGGTTTCAATGGATAGATGAATGTTATATCAGCTTAATCACAAGGCACGTTGATTGCCGCATTACTCATTTTTGAATGAAAATATTAAAGAAAAAACTGAAGCAAAGTTATAACTTGCAAATTCGCGGAAGAGTAAGTAGCTATGTGCCTTGTAGAATATTGAATGGGTGGTTATTTCTGGAGAATGTCTCTGCCGAAATTTTCTTATTTGCCATTATACTCCATGTAACTTAACCTTTCGTCCAAAATTTAGGCCTTTAGTCCAATTTGCTATCCCCCATTAACTCCAGGAACGGAAGAAGTTATAAAGATGTTCAGTCAAATTGCCCGGTGATTTAAAATTTATCTTTGTTTATATACTTATTTGTTAGTTGGCCCTGGCCCTACAGTTGCCTTCTAGTCCAAATGAAATGGGGGTAAATGTATACTGTTCTTTGACTAAGATTTGTGATGGTTTAATCTCTTTTGGCAGGTGAAACTCTCTGGGTCCATCAGTAGCCAATACTTGACTGCTCTGCTCATGGCAGCTCCACTGGCGCTAGGCAATGTGGAAATTGAGATAATTGACAAACTAATTTCGGTTCCTTATGTGGAGATGACCATTAAGTTAATGGAAAGGTATGGTGTCTCTGTAGAGCACAGTGATGAGTGGGACAGATTCTTGGTTCGTGGAGGTCAAAAGTACAAGTGAGTCCCAATACTCTAATGTTTTTAAGGCTTCGATAAACTTAGTATCGTGGAAGTTTAAGGACAATTTTTCATTAGGTCTCCTGGAAAATCTTATGTCGAAGGCGATGCCTCAAGTGCCAGTTACTTCTTGGCTGGTGCAGCTGTTACTGGTGGAACTGTTACCGCTGAAGGTTGTGGGACAAGTAGTTTACAGGTACCTATTGCTCCAGAAGTCTCAAATTTTCACGTATTCTTGTGCTCCATGTGACATAAGAAGTTCAGTTAGTTTTTTGACACTTTTATCCACGTGTGCGACTCTCATCATCACTTAAATATTGCACCGGAAACAACCCGAAATCCCAGGAGCATCTGAAAAGTAGATTTTCTAGATCAGAACGTGAACTCTAAGAATAGGGTTATACAAGTTAACCACCTAGTACGAAGTTGATTTCTCACAGCATTATGTAGAATGATGCCACATTTTTCTGGCGGAATCAGTTATTGTTTATGCTCTTATGAAGTGATCTTTTGTAACTTCTTGTCTTCAAACTTTTCCTTTGGAAGGGTGATGTCAAATTTGCCGAGGTTCTAGAAAAAATGGGTGCCGAAGTTACGTGGACTGAGAATAGTGTCACTGTTAAAGGCCCTCCGCGTGATTCATCTGGAAGGAAGCATTTGCGTGCCATTGATATCAACATGAATAAAATGCCAGATGTTGCCATGACTCTTGCTGTTGTAGCGCTTTTCGCTGATGGGCCGACTGCTATAAGAGATGGTACTACATCAACTTAAAATATAATCTTTGACCATCATTATCTAAAAAAGCAAAGAAAAAAGGAAGCAAGCCGATTTTTTATGCATATGTTTGCAGTTGCTAGCTGGAGGGTGAAAGAAACTGAGAGAATGATCGCCATATGCACAGAACTTAGAAAGGTTCCTCGCTTTCTAGCTTTCACTTCATTTTCAACTCTCATCAACTTGAACCTTTATTAAGTCTGAAAAAAGTAAGCAATTAAATATTTATCTACAAAGCTGTCCCTTGATATCTTCTTCCTTTTTTGTTCTGATCTTCAGTTGGGAGCCACAGTTGTAGAAGGTCCAGATTACTGTGTGATTACTCCGCCGGAGAAACTAAATATAACCTCCATCGATACATATGATGATCATAGGATGGCCATGGCCTTTTCACTCGCTGCCTGTGCTGATGTTCCCGTCACAATAAAAGATCCTGGTTGCACGCGCAAAACATTCCCTAATTATTTCGACGTTCTTGCTACTTTCTCACAGCGCTGAGAAAAAATGTGGTTATTCACGATTATTCAGAAAGATCGAATAATCTATCCTTGATGTGAGGAAGAGATGGATGGGAATCCTTCATAATTTTCTGAGTAAACTGTGTGTATTAAGATTGTTGAGATTGTTGTGATATCAGATAAGTTTTAATGATCAACTCTTGAATATTACTACTATTACTTGCAACTAACTAAATAACTTCCCCTCCAAGCAGGCTCCAATTTGCTTGATCATCAAGTGTGTCAATCATAAATGTTATATTCCATGATCAAACATGTTTTCCCCTTCTTCTGTTTCGAACACGGGTTTATGATTTCCTCTCATTACCCCAAATTCTGACTGTTCTCGACCAGACCCTCTTCATTTCAACGTCTTCAACATTGTTTTCACGAAAAACTGAAATGGCTTCTAAAAAAAATTCTCGCTTTTTTCCAACTTTTTCGAATATACACCGTCGCAGGTTCATACACACAAAAAAATATATTGATTGACATGTAGAAACCTAATAACATGGGACATGGGCGGTTCTTGAAAAAGGCTGTTGCCCTGTTTTTGAAGTTTGTTTGCACTGTAAATGTGACTCCTCCAACCCTCACCTCACTTCGTCCCCTCTACAAGCATTTAAAATCACCACCAAGTATTAATTGCTATGGCCCCTAAATGTGTGCATGATTGTACCATGGCATGAACATGAGAATTAGTGCCATTTGCTAGCTGTAATTTTTATAATTTCTTGATGTACTTTTATGCAGTCTGAGTAATTATGTCATTTTTTTTAATTTTATAATCAAATCAAAATGATGTTAGGGACCGGACCCTTTTTGTTTTTTAGAATGATGAGAATTGAGAAACATGTGGAGGCAAATTCTTTCTTTGTTTAGTTTTTTTCCTCTTTTTTTTTCACAATATACCATTTTAATTTCAATGATTATCTATTAAACTTCAATAATAAAAAAAAGGTTTTTGAATAATATTCGTAACATGCTAAGAAAATGTTTGTAAAAAAAATTAGCAATACAAGTATATATCTAGCAAAATCTATCCTTTGCTTCATGGTTAGTGTTCTCATTTTATTTAAACGATCTCACATATCTATATTAATGTGAGTGATCGACTCAGTTCGTATCTAAAATGAAAAATAATATTTTTGACATAATAACTAATATTTTTTAATAGATCGGATCGTATAAGTTTTTGTGTTAACTAACAAGATTGTTCTCCGATATCATTATTTTCAATAAAGCTACCATTAAGTGTATTATTTTGATGAGGTAATTCTATCTTTTTAAGATTAAAATAATAATGTGTAACAAAAATGAAGAGATTATTATAAAAATATTTTTTATCAATAAAAAAAGTAAGTATCTTGTGAGACGGTCTCACGAATCTTTATCTGAGAGACCGGTCAACCCTACCGATATTCACAATAAAAAGTAATATTCTTAGCATAAAAAGTAATATTTTTTTCGTATGACACAAATAAAAAATTTGTATCACAAAATACGACTCGTGAAATCATCTCAGACAAGTTTTTTTATCAATAAAAAAATATAATAGAGAAAAACAATGCAGTAGCATTTACGGTAAGGACTAAGGAGCCTGCGAAAGAACATCTAAAAAAAAGGACATCGAAAAATCACTTTCACAGCTGTAACGAATTTTATTAAATCTTTGGCACAGTTTTAGATTATATTTGCATCAGAAAAAAATAATCATTGCTCTAGATTTGAATTAATAATATTACTATCATATTGTTTTCGTAATTTACATCGATACTATATCTAATCTAACAAATTTTGAAATTATAATAACTACTTCCTCCATCTCAGATATCACAAAAACTATTATAATAATATTTCATTTGTCAATTTTGTGATACGAATCCGTCAAAAGAGGTATATTATTTTTAAACTAAAAATCGGTCGACCCGTTGTACGAATATAGATCATTTAGATTGTTTCATAGTAGACCTACTCCATACATAACATTTTTCAGTTGTCTTGAACATATAATGTAGTTTCTAGATTCCGAAACATTTTTAATTTTTTTTTTCAATTATTTTTAAAATCTGTATAAAAAAAAACAAGTAACCACGCACATATATATATATATGAGAGAATAAAATAAATACTTAAATAAAAAAAGAAGAGAAAAACAAATCCCCACAAATGTCATACCCTTGACACTATCCAATGGCCATGGAGTTAAGAACCCTAATAATTACCCCCAAAATCTCTCCACCACACCACCTCCTCCACAAATGAGCCTCAACAGATTCCCAACCTTAATCCTCGCCACAATAAATAACCCCCACAAAATATTTTATGGGTTCAAGACCATGTGAGATAAAATTTTACCTTTACTACCAACCATAGCTAATTATTAACTCTTTTTTGAAATTACCCCATTTTCAAGAAAAATTTAATTATCCAATGTTTTGAAACTACCCCATTATGTATTTGACTAGATATTTAGCACGAGCTATCATATATTAATAATTTGATTTATATATTTTTTCTCATTTCATGACATGTTCATTTAATCCAGTATGTATATATATATATATATATACATACATATATATTTATAAAATAAGGACAAAAATTTGTGTGAAACGGTCTCACATGTCATATTTTGCGAGACAGTCTCACGGGTCATCTATGAAAAAATATTACTTTTTATGCTGAGAATATTACATTTTATTGTGAATATATATATATATATAAAATAAGGACAAAAAATGGTGTGAAACGGTCTCACATGTCATATTTTGCAAGACGATCTCACGGGTCATCCATGAAAAAATATTATTTTTTATGCTGAGAATATTACATTTTATTGTGAATATAGGTAGGATTGATATGTCTCACAGATAAAGATTCGTGAGAGCTTCTCACAATAAATCTACTCTATAATAAGACGATTAGACATTAGTCCAATGGTTAAGGTTGAAGCCTTGAACTTATTTGTCTCAAGTTCGAGTCTTGGTGATTGAAGGTAATTAGACCTTAGTCCAATGGTTAAAATTGAAGTGGTTGATTGCATGTAGTTTTCTAATTTGTTAGATTTAATTGTTTCTTTGTACGTTTATCTGAGATAAGCAAGTTTCGTATTTATGCTCACAATTATATTATATTTTTGTAGTCTAAACAATATCATATTTGTAAGCTAAAATAATAGTAATAATAATTAAACTCACAAGTCATACTAAACTAAAAATAATAAATTTAACTGATATCGGAAGACAAGCCCTGAATCCATCCATCCATCCATCCATCCAAACAAAGACCACTCTTGCTTTGATCTATTTTAAACTTTGTTGAGACCGCATTTCACTCCCTCCTCTGGTTTAGTTCCGCCCCAAATCTCTTGGCCCTCTCTCCAATCACCATTCTTATTCAATCATCAATTTTCAAATCTCTTTTCCACTGTAAAAATCATAGGAACCCGCAGAAAGAAAAGTGATATTTTTTAAAAAAATAAAATAAAATAATTCAATCACCACCGTCCACCGCCACCATCTAACATTTTCTACAAGAAACCAAAGATTCCCCATGAATAAACCGTAGAACTATTCCACACAACCATCTTTAGGTACGTAATCCTCAGTCCTCAGCACCCGCATTTATCAAAATTTTGTTTATACGCCCAGGCCATATTCCTTGGATTCTGATTTCAAGAATATCCAAGAAAATCAGCAGATAGGCCGCAAAGGCAGGGAGATTGGTCGTGGGAACTCGTCAAATCTCGAATTTTTTTTTTGGGTTTTCAGTTAATGTCACAGATGAAGCACATTGACAGCGCCCCTTCAACCCCAGGAAAGTTCAAGATGGAGAAGTCTCCGTACAATAGGGTGAGGCTGCATTCTTCTCTGGCCAAGCTCGCTTTTTGGTCATTTGTTTTCCTTGGCTTGATCTTTTTGTTCTTCTATAGATCACCCTCTTCTTCATCCCCTGTTCCTTCAGATCTCTCTAGAAGGTCCCTTAGAAGCTCTTATGAAGGCCCTAACTTCGAAAAAAGGGTCAGGGCCTCTGCTAAAACCAGGTCTACAAATGGGATTTCGGTTTTGGTTACAGGGGCTGCTGGTTTTGTGGGAACTCATGTCTCCTCCGCCCTCAAACGGCGGGGGGACGGTGTCTTGGGGATTGATAATTTCAATGATTATTACGATACCTCCCTGAAGAGGGCTAGACAAGCACTTTTAGACAGAATCGGGGTGTACATTGTGGAGGGTGATATCAATGATGCTGCTCTATTAAAGAAACTTTTTGATATCGTGCCCTTTACTCATGTTATGCATCTGGCTGCGCAGGCCGGTGTTCGCTATGCAATGGAGAATCCTAGCTCCTACGTGCATAGCAACATTGCCGGCCTAGTTAGTGTGCTTGAGGTTTGCAAGAATGCGAATCCGCAGCCAGCAATCGTGTGGGCTTCGAGTAGTTCTGTGTATGGATTGAATACTAAGGTTCCTTTTTCCGAGAGGGACAGGACTGATCAGCCTGCAAGCCTGTATGCCGCTACTAAGAAAGCCGGTGAAGAGATTGCACATACTTATAATCATATATATGGGCTTTCTCTTACTGGATTGAGATTCTTCACCGTTTATGGACCATGGGGTAGGCCGGACATGGCATACTTCTTTTTCACTAGGGATATTTTGAAGGGGAAGTCGATCCCAATCTTTGAGGCTGCAAATCATGGAACGGTGGCCAGGGATTTTACCTACGTTGATGATATTGTAAAAGGTTGTTTGGGTGCATTAGATACCGCAGAGAAAAGTACCGGCAGTGGTGGCAAGAAGAAGGGGCCGGCTCAATTGCGGGTGTACAATCTGGGAAACACATCCCCCGTACCAGTTTCGGATCTTGTGAGTATTTTAGAGAGGCTACTCAAGGTGAAGGCTAAGAGGTTGGTTATGAAGTTGCCAAGGAATGGTGATGTACAATTTACGCATGCCAACATAAGCTTAGCTCAGAAAGAGCTTGGTTATAAACCATCGACTGATCTTCAGACAGGGTTGAAGAAATTTGTTCGGTGGTACCTCAGTTACTCTGCAAACGGGAAGAAGAGCGCACAGTAATACGATTTTTTCAATTGTGCGGTAGGATCATTCCATTCTTGGTTCATTTCAATTCTTACAATTGTTTTAAGCTATTTCCGTTTGTTGGCAATTCTCTTGTTTCCACAAGTCTTGAGTGTGATATAATGAGGAAATTCCTCTCTCATGGTGAAGAAGCTTTTGTGGTTGGAGGCCATTGGTTCCCCCGGTGTTCCATTTTTCACTCATGGGATCGTAATTGTTGTAGTTTTATATAATTTGTATAATTCATGACCAATAGAGCAATTTGCTAATTCATGGACTTGTATCATCTGAATTCGATCTAAATAAAGTAGCACAAGATAGTTTTGCTATTACAAACTTTTTTTAGATTCATTACCGTTTATTGTCGGCGGATTTATTGATGAAGTAATTTAATTTCCATATCGTGTTTGGGGGTACGCAGTACATGCCAGCTTTTTAACTGCTTGTTCTTCCATAATTGGTAATCTATGCTGGTTGATTAGTTGCTCTTCGGGCACTCACTTCTATGATTTTGGACTAATAATGGATTCAAAGGGTTGCATATTTAGGTACATTTGATGTTTGAGTTTATGTAATCTGTTTATGTTTTCCGTTCGTTAGTATCAGAGTTGGAAGCAGAGAATTTCTTATTAAAGTGTTAGATCTGTTGATGCATTATATTAGACAAAGTAGATTTCCATTTTTTGATAGCCAGGTATGAGCTATTTACATATACATAGGAACATAAGTGAAATATGTGCTGTGTATAAACAATCATCTTATGAGAACATTCTCCATAGGATCTTGATGTAATGGCTACCACATTGTTACACATAAATATTTGGTATGACTCAGGACGGATGGACAATCATCAGATGCCTTGAACACATCATCTAATGCTGTTGGTTTCAAGGTGTATTATTGTCGATTAATAAATCATAGGCAATGTACTAGATGGTCAAGAAGTGTTGAGCATTTGTGGGAACAAACCAGAAGGCTTGAAGGATTTATTCTGGAATTAGGCTTCAATCATCCTACTTTCTCATGGATGCTATGTTTTGTTTATCAATCTGTGATGAAGGGCTAATTGATCCTATAGGAAAGATGTATTGGAAAGTGATGGCAAGAAGTATGAAATCGTCGGTGAATTCGAGTTTAGTTTCAATAAAAGTGCTCTTTTGTGACGATCTTGAGAAAACATGTCCAATATGGGGTGGCCAAACTTACATTTTTAGAGGTGAAAAAAATGACATTGTGAAAGTTTGGTGCCGGCCCCGTGCTCGCGGTTTCTTTTACCGAGAGGGTTAAATTATGATGGATTTCTAAATGTGGTGAACTACCATTTAAATCACTGTATACAGGTATCAAGAACATGTGAATGAATACAGGCTATCTATATTTACTCAGAAATATGATAATAGGTGGCAGTAGTCCTTTTTTCTCCTTTGTTTTTGGCCAAAGCACCCAGTCCTCCAATTACTCGATGTAGTACAGAAATAGAAACCAGGCTATAGTTTTCTAACTTAGATTTTCTACGAGAGTAGGTCTGTCGTGAGACGGTTTCACAAATCTTTATCTGTGAGATATGTCAACCCTACCAATATTCACAATAAAAAGTAATACTCTTAATATAAAAAGTAATATTTTTTCATGGATGAATCAAATAAGAGTTCTGTCTCACAAAATACGATCTGTAAGATCGTCTTACTCTCACGTAAGTTTTTGACTTTATGTAATCGAGTAGGATCTTTTAAATAAATATGGATGAAACTATATTGTGCTTCTTGTATTTAGATATTCTTTTTATAAAAATTTAATTTAAATTTTGTTTAATTTCTACATATCTCTGTTACAATATTGATTTCGCGTGGCATGGACCAACCATTTCAGCATTTGGTGCGTTAGCTTTTGAGGATCGTGTGGCAAAGGAGACACGCGACATGACATCAATTTTATCTTCAAATAAACAAAAATACATAAAATGCATTCTTATTTTTAATGTTAGGATATGATTGGGTTGATTAATGTAAACTCAATAAATTTTGAGCATGTTCCTTGATCACTTTGATTTTGGAATCTCAAAACTTTCTCATCCAGCCCAATATGTGTAATAAATAAAATGATGGTGTATGTCATGTTTTATTTGGATATCGCTGATTTGTAAAGTATTGTGCTAATCTAACTTGAAATAAAAAGTAAATAATAGGTCTCTTGTGAGATGGTTTCACGAATCTTTATCTGTGTGACGAGTCAACTTTACTGATATTCACAATAAAAAGTAATAGTCTTAGAATAAAAAATAATATTTTTACATGGATTACCCAAATAAAATATTTGTCTCACAAAATACGACTCGTGAGACCGTCTCATATAAGTTTTTGTCAAAAAGTAAATATGTTTTCAATCCACTAATTTTTTTACAATGATGGAGACCCTAAGCCAATGCGATAAACTTTTGAAACATGAGTTGTTCGGGATAAAAAAAAAAATTGTCAGATAAATAGGTGAATATTAAAAATAACGAGAACTCCATATTATATATTTAAAAATTACTAAAATAAAAATATATATGCAGATTCCAATGGTTCGAGTATTAAATTTAGTCGCACCGAACGGCTATAATAATCTTTTACATATTTAAATTTGAAAAGTACCATTTCAGTAATTATTTTAAATCAAAGTTTATTTTTTCGTATTATATTTGATTGCAAATTTTATCAAACTTTATTTTCTTGTATCATGTTTCTAGGGATGTAAACGAATCAAATCGTTTGTGAGCTATTCGAAGCTCGATTCGATAAAAGCTCGTTTGAGTTCGTTTAATGAGGCTCGTTAAGATAAACAAACCAAACTCAAGCTTTACAGTATTCGGCTCGTTAGCTCGTGAATATGTTCGTTGGTAAGTTCATGAGTAATCTTTTAGATGAAAAAATAATAGTTTTGATATTTGATTTATTGATTTTGCATATTATTTATGAAATATATAGAAAAATCTATTAAATTTATTTATTATAATAAATTTATAAATTTTAATAAGAATAATATATTTTTCTTTAAATATGTATTTTACTTTTTAATTAATTTAATGAAAATTTAAATGTATAATTCATATTTATTAAACTTGTTTAGGCTCTATAAAGGCTTGAATAAGCTAGTGAGCCATGCATATATTTGTTAAATAAAGCTCGAGCTCGGCTCGATTATAAACGAACCAAACTCAAACATTCAAGAGCTCGACTCGATTACATCCCTACATGTTTCTTTGCAAATTTTATACATCTCTCAAAGCACATAAATTCGTGAGACTGGTCGATTCAATCCATATATTCAATTAAAAATAATATATTTAACATAAAAATTTATAATTTTTTGCATATCGAGTTGAATTAAAGTTTTGTTTCACGAAATTAATCTATAAAATTATCATAAGTTTTTTTACTTAGATTTACCAAATGAAACATAAAATATATTTAAAAAACGATCAATTTTGAAATGGGCAATTATTGGTTCGTGTTGATTCAAAATCTGAGACATCATCAAATAACAAATATTCACCGTAGCCCCATGCAATACGTGGACTGCATCTTGCGTGTCAGCCAAAATTGCAATTCGGTGTTCTATCCCACATTTAATAACAAAATAGGCACCCTAGTGTTGTCAAACCTAGGACCAAATTGTAACACAATCAAACTTAAGGTACCAAATTGTTGTAAAACAATAAGGTAATTTTCATATCGCTCCCCTAACCGGACCCTAAAACTCCCCCGCCTCTAGCAAACTCGATTATCGTATTTAATTGTTTTTTTATAGGGAAAACATAACCTTAAAAACAACTCGAACTTCCATCAGTTATAACGTAAAACAGTGCATCATTTCGATCACGTTTGTTCGGTTTCATTGTAACCCAATAAGTGTATTTTTTCAATATTTAAATAAAACATATTAATATGTTAGATAGAATAATTGAATCTTCAACCGATTTATCTTTTAATTTTGAAGATTATAAAATTGTACTTAAATTAATAGATTTCAAATTTCTTAACTTGTTTATATGAAGAAATCGAAGTCTATTTCAAACAAAATCAATATCAAATAATGCAATTTCAATATTAATGATAGTTGATCTCAAATATATTAAATATGTGTGTCATTTCAAATCTTTTACTTACATTTTATTTTAATCAAATTCATCGATTCAAACACAATCTAATAGTTTTCTGATCTTAAAAAAAAACCAACTTTAGGGTGTACTGTGACAATCAGATGTAATTACAAGGCCTAATGTGCCAAAGACAATTTCAAGGTGCGTTTTGTCAATAACAAATGCGTAAGGGCACTTTGCAAATTACTATAAAAAAATGGGTACCCAATAACAACGCGCATTTTCCCATGTTAAAAAGGCTGCCGTAAGGCGACCGACAACCGGACTTCCCAGTAACCAAGAATTCAAATCTGGCCTAATGAATTATCCAACCACCCATCCCATCTGCTCACCTATTCCTACCGAGAATACCAGTCCAAGGACGAATATTTGAAATAATAATTACCGTTGCCCTTTGATCTAAATAAAAGTCTCAATTTTTTTTTTATCGTATTGTATCGTAGACGGACTCAAATTCGACACAACTCGTAAAAAAATATTAATTTATGTCAAAAATATTATTTTTATTTTAAATATAAATTTGATTTACTGTCTCATTAAAAATCATTATTTTTAATATAGTTTATTATTTCATATGTTCAATATGTACTCAGCCCATCTCTTGATTCTCTGACCTCTCTTGGCAGTCACCATTTTAATCCAAGAAAGTTTCAAACTTTGGAAATACAATAAAAAATAAAAAAAATCTTTTATCGACAAGTACACACACTCCCACACACTCACTGCAGTCACCATCTTGATCCTAAAATTTTTCTTTATTTTGTCAATTTTCTAGCAAAGGAGAGAGCTTTTTCTCTGAACCCAGCAAAAATGGCTTTCCTCTCCCTTTTCATCATCATCTCCTCCACATTTCTCCCATTTTTGCCACCCACAATCTCCCAACCAGCAAACTCTAACTCCTACGCCACTTCTTTACCTCTTCTAATGACAATCAAAGCTTATTTGGACCCTCAAAATTTCGTTCTTTCTTCATGGTCCCGAAACTCTACTTCTGGTCCCTGCGATGGCTCCTTTGAAGGGATTGCATGTAATGAATTCGGTCAAGTGGTTAACATTTCACTGCAAGGGAAAGGGCTTTCTGGGCAAATACCACCTGAGATTGGTCAGCTCAAGAACTTGACGGGTTTGTACTTGCACTTCAATGAGCTTCATGGGGTTGTACCTAAGGAGCTCGCTGACTTGACTGACCTCTCTGATTTGTATCTCAACGTTAATAATCTCTCTGGTCATATTCCTTCGGAGATTGGGTCTATGTTCAGCTTACAAGGTAATTTCTTAGGTTATTTTTCTCTCTTCTCCTCTCAGACAAAAACCAGAGAAAGTTCATTGAAATACACTTATATTGGTCTTCCAGTTCTTTTTTTTTTCTTTTTTTTTTCCTCCCTTCAAGCAAAGTATGTTTCTCTTCGATTTTGTGAATTGAAAGTAAATAGCAGTAGTGTAGTTGGTCCAAAGTAAATAACATCGGATCCTTTTTTTTTCAGTTGGCTTTTTTATTCTTCTTCTTTCCTTTGTAATCATATTTTATTTTATTTTCTGTGGTTTGGGTATTAGGGTTTGTTGGGAGGAGAAAGGTGAAGAGCAAAAGTTGAAAACTTTGCTGTTAGATCTGTTTTGTTTCACTATGAATCATTTACTTGAAAAAGAAGGCTTTATCATTTATCAATAAAATATGTTGAGGTATTTGGGAGGTGTGGGGTCTGTTATAATCTGGTTAATTAACAATGGAGAATGAAGTCGTGGTCCTGTAGCTTTCACTTAGCTTTGATCATTGTCACGAGTTGCATATATTCTGCATTTAGTTATAGTGATCAAGCTACAACTAACTTTTTTTTCCCTCTCTATATTTATGCAGTGTTGCAACTCTGTTGCAATAAATTAAGTGGAAGCATTCCCACTCAGCTTGGCTCTTTAACGAAACTCAGTGTTCTGGCTCTGCAGTCCAACGAGTTATCTGGTGCTATTCCTGCGAGTCTAGGCGGTTTAATGGTTTTGACTAGGTTGGATTTGAGCTTCAATAATCTCTTCGGTTCGATCCCATCTAAATTGGCGGATTTACCATTGCTCAAAGTTCTTGACGTCAGAAATAATACTCTTTCTGGCAATGTCCCTCTAGGTATCTTCTTAATCTTGGGATTTGCAGTTTCCAATTGATGATTTTTGTTATAATAATGTTATCTAATGACATGGTTTGTTTTCTTGTATGTCAAAACAAAGAACTGAAGAGACTGAATGAAGGTTTCCAGTATGCCAATAATCCAGGGTTGTGTGGGATCGGTTTTTCTTTGTTAAATGCTTGTGCTGATTCTAGTAAAAATTCCAGTAAACCTGAGCCATTTGGACCTGGTACTGGTCATCTTCCTTCTAAAGATATCCCCGAGTCAGCAAATGTTCTACCAAATGGGTTGAATCAGTCCAAGAGAACCCATACTGCCGCTGCCGCTGTTATTATAGTTATTGGATTAATTGTTGCTTCAACAGTGGTTGCTCTTTTTACATTTTCATGGCATCGTCGCAGGAAACAGAAAATCGGGAGTGCCTTTGATTCTGGCGAAGCTCGACCAAGTACTGATCAAGTAAAGGATATTTGCAGAAGAACTGCATCCCCTCTCATTAGTCTTGAGTATTCCAACAGCTGGGATCCTCTGGCTAAGCGGGAAGATGGAAATAGTTTCTCTCAGGAGGTTCTTGAAAGTTACATGTTCACTCTGGATGCAGTGGAGTCTGCAACTCAGTACTTCTCCGAGACTAACTTATTGGGGAAGAGTAGCTTCTCGGCTATTTACAAAGGGATGTTGAGGGAAGGATCTGCAGTTGCTATCAAGTGCATTTCAAAGATAAGTTGCAAGTCTGATGAAACTGAATTTCTCAAAGGATTGAAGCTATTGACTTCACTGAAACATGAAAATATTTTGAGGTTGAGAGGCTTTTGTTGTTCAAAGGGGAGGGGAGAGTGCTTCCTCATATATGAGTTCGTTCGAATGGGAACCTTTTGCAATATCTTGACGTGAAAGTAGATAAAGGGAATGTTCTCGATTGGCCCACTCGGAAATCTATAATCCAGGGGATCGCCAAAGGTCAGCTTTTATTCAAGTCATCTATTTTGTTAAAAAGTTCTTGATCGTCATATTGTTTCTCATACTCGTGTTCTTGTCTTCAGGTATTGGGTATTTGCATGGAACTGAGAATAACAAACCAACATTGGTTCACCGTAACATATCAGCTGAGAAAGTCCTGATCGATAAGCACTACAACCCATTACTCTCGGATTCCGGCCTTCACAACCTATTAGCAGACGACATAGTTTTCTCAACATTAAAAGGTAGTGCTGCGATGGGGTACTTAGCTCCCGAATACACCACCACAGGCAGGTTCACTGAAAAGAGCGACGTCTATGCCTTTGGTATGATCATATTTCAAATCCTCTCGGGGAAGAGCAGAATCTCGCAGTTAAACTGTCACGGGGCGGAATTATCAAGATTCGAAGACTTTATAGATGCAAATCTTGCTGGAAAGTTCAAGGAATCTGAGGCAGCTAGGCTTGGAGAAGTCGCACTTCTTTGCACGAATGAGTCTCCCGACCAGAGGCCAGACATTGAAACTGTGATGCAAGAACTGGATGGCATAGATTTAAACTCTTGCTCAAACATGTCATTCCAGAAGAGTTAAATTGTACCAATTTTTTGCTGATGGCAAAGTAGGCAAAATGTTATATTGCCTGCACCGTGTATCAGCCAGGACTTAAGTTGCTTGTGAAATTCTAGACCAATCGAGTTGGTGGAATGGGTAAAACATGGAGTAGGTAAAACATGGTGGTATTCAATCTACCTATTTTCTTAATGCTGATATTTATCCAATAAACATAAGCATAGTAGGCATTCTCATGCAATTTCATTTTTTTTTAAGTTTCAAAACCTGACTGGAGTAGTCATTGCCCAAAGTCCTACACGATTTTACGTATAAATTATAATTGTTTTTTGATCTAACAGTAATACTGCATAATGAATTTAAAATAAAATAAATAAAAAGATCTTTCCTGCTTGCATTTAAACAGAAGTTGACATGAATTTATATAAAAGTTATATTATAATTATTATTTTTCATAACGTTCAAATTTGGTCAAGAGCATTCATTTGGCAGGCTCTCTGGCTTTTCTGTCTTTGTTCCCTCTGAATTTTTTGTACCCTTGGCTTCCTGCCAAGTGAATTATTGTTGAGGTGTTCTTTCTACTGTTTCTATTTCTTTTCAATCTGTATATACATACATGAAAATTAGACAAATGAAATGAACGTGCCGGGATGCTTTAACGTTTTCCAAACTTTTTACATAACTTGCAATTCGTGTTACCCCAATCCTGGATTCTTCCGATCCTTTCGTCAAACTTTAATAGCATGAATAAAAGAAGTAATTCTATAATAAGTTTTAACACGTCAAGTTTTTTCTTCTTTTTTTTTTCCCGGAGCTTGATGTTGAATTTGATTAGTCACACGATATGTGTTCACAGCAGAGGTAATTAACCAAAAAAATTACACAAGTGTGCAAGAATCCCTACAATATAACACCATATAAAGTTTTTGTGGGATGCGAACATTAATCTACAACTTTAAACAACATACAAAGCCACCAACGAGTTAGCACATTTTGTATCATACAGTGCCCCGTTTCTTGCCGTGATAGCAAAATCTAAACATCCTCACTGTCAACATCATCAAATCAGCTCTAATCCTCCCGATTTTCTGCATGTTTGTTCCATCCCTCAATGTTATTTCGGCAGAGAGTAAGCTTACTGGTTGTTCCAGTCCTGGATTAGTAGCACCTGTAAACTTAGTTGGATGTATGATTATGTGATCATTCTCAGAATTCTTGTGGAGGCAGATCTGGTTTTGAAGGGTATTCAAGACCCTGGAGAGCAGGCATCCGCCGCAAATCTTCTTCAGAGTAACTTGGGATAAACCAATATCTCTTGTCCATCCCAAATACCTATTACATAATGGGATAATTTAAAAAGATGTATGAACAAGAACACGAAATAAAATGTGGAGAAAGCCACATACTTTCCTTGAGAAACAGGTTCAGTTGTTACAGATTAACAGCTCATTCAGATACAATATGGTCATTGAGAGATTTAAATTATAATTGAAACTGAAAGCACTGTTATGATTATTAAAATCGAAACACGCCCAACCTGTTCAAAGTTTCTTTTCCGCCCAAGATCATAACGCCATTTTGGGGTGGCCTTCTTCTCATATGCCTAATACAAGCCAGTAAAATACATCAGCTACTTTCAACATAAAAACAAGGCGAGTCTCGGAGAGGATGCTTCAGTTGACCATTTACGCCAATCTTTATCTCTATCTGTTAGAAGAACTAAAAACATGCTGTGGATCCCAGGAATATACACGAACCTTTGATATTTAAGGCATATTCAACGCCTCCCAATAAAATTTTGAATCAGAAGAGAGAAGGCATCACTGATAATCAAATTTTAAAAACAGATGAACAAGTGTACCTCAATGGTCGTGGTATTGGCAGCCACCATTGATATGTGCATGATCAGAAATCCCAAAACACTCAATGCAAACGCCAAATTTAACACTATAAAACGTGAGAAGGAGAAAGCATCAGCAGAATACAGCAAAGCATCAGGAAGGGGAGCTGAAACTGCTTCAACCCCCATCGTACAGAGCCAAATTTATCGCTCCTTAAGAATTGAATGGGAAAAAAAGGAAATGTGATCTTACCAAAGGCAAGAAAAGTTGTGGCAAGAGTTCCTGGAGTCCCAGGAATCTCTCCATCGCTGAAGAATGCAATAAAATGTGGTAATAATGATAATGCGACGAGACTAGTTTCGAGAAACGTGTACAACTGCGTCACAAGTGAATCATCGGTCATTGATGTAATAAACTGGTCAATATATTTTCAAATATAAAGCCATAAAAATACTTTCAAAAGCTGAGAGCATATTCATTTTTAAAGAAACAGAGAAAAGCATCAACAAGGAGCATAGGTTAGAAATAACTGTTGCCGGTGCCACACATAAGATGATAAAAATCAACACCAAAACAGATCAACATACATAAGAAAACACCATTACCCAGAAAAAATATTTCAAAACCAAGACACAGAATCTGTTAGCTATCACTCATAATCATCAAGACCTGAAAACCAACCAATTTAGTCATTTCAGAGTTATTTGATCATACCAGGAAGAGAAGGAAATACTTGTAGTTCAATGCCCCAACACAATTGACCACCCATACACAATGATGGTCCATTTTTAGTACGCACCTCCCACCTAAATAGAAATATCAACAATTAATCTAGGAAACAGAATATAAAAGAATGCAATAGCCACGAGGAACCACATAACAAAACTCACAGATAGAGCAGTGATGGCATCTTGGTGGTTTTAACTGATTGCACTTTCTACAATAACGGACGCCTCTACTCTCTGTGTCGGATTGAAATTCTGATGCGGTTAGAGGGTCAGCATCTCCCCTTTCTTCATCCATTGTCGGCCTCCAACTTGAAGACACACTACCGGGGTCCGTGAAAACAACCGAGAAATAACTCCATAATAGCATTACTAACTGCATTGAGCATTTCAAAAATCAGGTTTCTTGCTCACCATTATTGCATCATATCATCCAACAAACGTGTAACTAATCAGCTAAAACCTAGCATTCTTGTAACGACTCAGTTTGTGAAACTATGTCTCTGGTAACAGGACTGAAATCTTTCAAGTCAACCAATCCTAACGAATATTGATTTCTATATGCGTGAGTGACAAATGGTAATGATAAAAATACAAGATGTAACACATGATGACAAAGATAGTAATTGATATATGTCGAGAAAATTGAAAACTACTGCTTTAGTTTTCAGCTACTTTATCAACTTTCCATCAGTTTCCAAAAGTAAGGGAACACAACAAAAACAATAACATCTATCTGAACAACAGCTGAATTTCTATTAATAGCCAACTAATTGTGCTAACTAATTACACTAGCCACCAACAAAACTATATTACCACGTAAGCCAAACCCATGAAAGAGCCGTCCAAAATTTCCTAAATTCGAACTATTTAGAGTGTAATTCAAGCTTAAGAACTCAGATAAAATCCACATCTACTGGGACCTTCCAATTTAATTTGACGAAAGAGGTGAAGTATAATTAAAGAAACATGCAACTCCAGGATAACACAAAGCATACAAAACTCTATTCTATTTCCCAAAAAATTGTACAGTAAAGTAATCAAGCAGCTGGATATCAATATGCAAAAAAAAAAACATATAAAACTCCAAAGAACAGGCAAGAAATTACCAAGCAATGAAACGAGATCAACACGGACAAAGCTTGCAGCGTATCCACCCCTCCGGCGGTTAGCGCTGGCCCGTAATTCGTGATCACCACGGCATAATATGAGACGCCAACGACGCCAAGAACCAATAGAATCATGATCGAACCTAGACCCCGGAGAGCGGTACAGAATTTGAATACATTCCACGCCATAATTACACCAGATCTATACATAATATAATCAATTAAATAAATAGAAAAATGAAAAAAAATCAATAATTTCACACAGAAGTCTTGGTTATTGAATCGGTTAATGTGATGTGAGTAGGGGAGTAGTTAGGGTTCATCGATTCCGCGTGGAGACTGGAGAGTATGACAATTGAGGCACCTAGGAGTGAAATTGGGAAAATGGAAGGTACGAAGAGGGGCAATTATGCAATATGTTGGTAGATCGGGGTGAATTGAAATTATTTGTTTATTCAGTACATTGTATTCAGAAGTGACTTTAATCTGATGATGAGTTGGTGGATGTTATAACACCCTTGTATTGTGGATGCTCTAATAAGTAATATTGATTGAAGGGGAAAGACCCAGCTCAATACTAATAAGTAATATGTTTTATCTCTTTTTCGGTTTGGTCACAAATGTTTCGGCATTCTCCTAAAATCGATTACAATAATATGATGCCTATTTTTTTAGGATTTTGTTCTTGAAAATGATAATTTACAACATATTACGGACTTAGTTTTCGCAGTTTAATGATCATTTGAAATTTATTGAATTTTTAGACGATGTCTACTCAATTATTGTGCATTGGTATGGTACATTTGTAATTGTTATGCAATATGTTTGGGTAAAAATTCTGTACATTTAAGTTGTAATGCCCGAGATTTTGATTATTGTAATCTGAAATGATTTGTTGATAAATTGATGTGATTATAGACATAACGAACCAGACCGGAAAAGACGAGCGAGGACACGAATTATGTGTGAGGACTGAACCCCTCGCGCATATGCGCGACCGGACAGGGCGCATATGTGCGAGGTAGGCATAGAACCTCGCGCATATGCGCGACATGGAACCGCGCATGTGCGCGAAGATGGCAGAGAGTTGCAAAGAACCTCGCGCATATGCGCCGAGTAAGGACGCCCATATGCGCGAGCTACCATGATGACACGCGCTGAGACATAGTGTCTCGCGCATATGCGCCGAGGAGGGTCGCGCATATGCGCGAGACGTGCAGTACATAGGTGAAGCCACTTGGTAATGGCATGCAAGATATATATACAAATTGTATTCAATTCCTCTAACTTTCAGAAGAAGAACGAGAAGCTCAGCGAAAAATCCTTACGCCTTTTCATATGTTAGATTTGTGATTGTGCAAGATCTGTCCATCAGGATTTCAATCCGTCTTCGGTACCGTGTTTCTATCGATGAGAGCTTCAACTGGACCTAAGTTTTACTACGTTTTCTTATGTTTTGAAAATATGATATTGAAGGAATCAGATATGATTCATATATGGTGTTTTTGACATAGTAGACATCGTATAATCGAAATCGGATTGAAGAATAGATACCGTATGAAATTGTTATGATTTTCAGAATGGATTTGATTGAGAGTTGATATCAGATTTGTGTTGTTATCGATTATGAGTTGTGGGAATTGATATATGTTGATTTGTATTGCTGGGTATATTGAGATTGTGCAGTTATGCCGTTGAAACAGAATTAGATTGAGTTCTGATTATATCCAGTATTGATTTGAGCGGGGTATTGATATTCTACTCCTCGATATTGTCATTGCCAGATTGAATATTGACAGGCTTCGAATTCGAGACATCGACTTCGTCAGATCAACAGAAATAAAGGTATAAATCAATGTTGATCCGGAATTGCACAACTCGAGTTTGATTTAACTTGAGTTTCTCAAAATCACATACTTAATTGTCATTGCCTCGATATGTTGCAATGTCTGAGATTGAGATGCTTATTATATTGATTTATAGCAAAGCGTGTATTGAGTCATGGGCGGAGATGCCTAGTCATTGACAGGATATGCCAAGTCTTTGGCGGATATGCCAAGACTCTGGATGTTTGGTTTATATCGATGTTTGCTTAGGAGTTGATTTATTCCCATCGCTGAGATTCGATATATGAGACAATGTCCAGGAACCGAGATCCCTAGATTAGAGATGAGTCGAGTCTGAGATGACGAGTCACGAGTTTATTTACAGTTTTACATCATTCATGTTTTCGGATTTGATACATGTTATTGATAACTGTTATATGCCTTTTATATATGTTTTTATATGATTGCATATTTACATGGTTTATACTGGGATTATATTCTCACCGGAGTTATCCGGCTGTTGTCGTGTTTGTATGTGTGCATGACAACAGGTGAGACATGATCAGGGTCAAGAAGAGGATGAAAGAGGACAAGTTAGCGTGGAGATCCGGATCAGAAGTAGATAGGCTTCAGTACTTGATATATAGTAGTTGAACCCTAATTTGATTTTAATGTATTGAGTACGAGACATGTACTTTACTTTTGATATGTATATCAGATTGATTACATTACGTTTCCACATCTGTATTTTTTTTAAAAAAATTTAGACCCTGTTTATCTTAATTGATTAAATTATTCCCAAGAACGATTAAGAAATGAATTAGCGTCCGGGTCCCCACATAAGTGCTATCATAGCACAAAATACAGTAAAACGTCTGAAAAAGTTCATGTGTATGTTATACCTAGCCAACAATTTGAAGCAAGTCACACTTTGGTACCAAGAATGAGACATTTGCTACACTTAAATATTCTAAATTATTTCGCATATATAACCAATAGTTTGAATTGAGCCACAATTCAGTACAATTACCAATAATGAAAACAAAAATGCAAGTTAAATGATCAAAATACAGATTTATTGTTTAAAAGATTAAAAAATGAAAAAAAAAATCAAATTACAAGACAAAAAAATATATTTCAAATTATTTACCTCTTGTTCTCACAACCTGGATTTTGTCTTAAGCATATGTCAAAATAGGACATTAATTACGAGGGTCTTTTAAGGTTGAATGATGTATCAAGATGGACATGTGACGTGCAAAAGCTGTTTATATATTTTGCAAAATTCCGTGAGTGTGAATGTTTTTTTTCAAAAAAATTAAAATTTTGCTCATTAATATATATTATTATTAAGTGTGAGTGAGTTAGAAAAACAGCTTGAAGAGGACACCAAAATTTCTTCCCTTTTTACCCTCCTCTTCAATACCAGCTATAATAATTCCAACCACGTCAATCTCACGTCTGAAATCTTCCCCAAAAATAGAAGTCCTAACCGTACCAACACATTTGAAAACTTCTCAATTTAAAAAAAACTTACGGTTAGTATTTTTAACGCAAAAAACCTTTATTTTTTCTACCATAATATTATTATTATTTTATTGAAATTAAGTTTAATAGAAAAATAGATTTTTTGTCAAACACAACAATATGTACGAACACACTAATTATAACATTCATATCAAATTACAAATGTCCAATATTCATTCTATAAATTGATTAAACGTGTATATATATATATATATATATATATATATATGCCGGCCTTATCCAAGTGAAACAAAATTATATTAAATGTGTGGAGGAGGGTGTTGGAAAATCAGAAAGAGAGAAGTCGAAAACAAACACATAAATCTTCAAAGAAAGAAAATGGAAAACAAACAGCTAGAGTCTAGCTACAGAGAAGCTGTTGAAATATCGGCGGTATTGATTATTAAGAGTTATATGCATCAATTTGGTTTTGTTCTTATATACACGATATTCAATCATTTAATAATATATTTGTTCTGTTTACTGATTTGTCTTTAAGAGTTTGCTTTTATAATTTTGTTATTTGCAATTTCGCTAACTATATCTATAGACATCCCAGAGAAATTAAAATGGAGAAATTAATGGAAGAGGATAATCATAGTAGCAAGAAAGGAAGAGTATGCGTGACTGGTAGGGACTGGTTTCCTTGGATCAAGGCTTATACTGCAGCTTCTTCAGTCTGGTTACGCTGTCAATACAACTGTAAGGCCAAATCCAGCTATATATGCTTGTTTATTCTTTATGTAAGCAAATTAATAACTCAGTCTGATTCCACCCCAAAACTTGCGAGGCGATCTGCTCGTGGTGGCTCAGTCGACCGTTTGCAACATAACTCTTTTTATTATTTTTCTTGTCGATGAAATTTGTTTTTCAGAGAACCAAGCAAAGATTATATCCATGACTAAATCCCATTTGTATGGTTCCAAATTAATAACGCATGGAAACTTATTATTGGCATATGTATATAATTTTTATGCAACAGACGGCGGAAGGGATGTTAGCTACCTCACAAATCTTCCAGGCGCATCAGAAAGGCTCCAAATCTTCAACGCGGATCTTGATAAGCCCCAGAGCTTCGTACCCGCCATCCAAGGATGCAACGGTGTTTTCCACGTCGCTCATGCCTTAGATTTAGAAGGCAAAGAAGAAGAAGAAACGAAGACCAAAAGGGCCATCAATGGTGTCCTAAACATTTTACAAGCTTGCACTGATTCGAAAACTGTGAAGCGATTTATATACACTTCGAGTGCATCAACTGTTGTTTACAATGGCAAGAATTTGGACATTGTGGATGAGGATTCTTGGACTGACGTGGGATTAATGAGAAGCTTGGGAGCTTCAGCGGGATCATATGTCATAAGCAAGACATTGACAGAGAAAGCAGCTATTGAATTTGCAGAGAACCATGGATTGGATCTTGTCACGGTGATCCCGCCATGGATACATGGTCCCTTTATCAGTTCTCATTTCCCTGATTCAGTGAAGATATGTCTGGCCTTGTTTTTTGGTATCTGCTTTATTAAATTCATGATCTGATCTTTATGTGTTAATTTGCTAGCGCCTCCCCCAACTTGGGAAAAGTTTCTTGCAACAATTCCCATTATTTTTCATGTCTCATTAACCAATATTGATTGCTACGTGTGTCAATTTGCAATTAATTTTCGAATTCGACATATTTAAATAACCACCACACCAATAAAAACCAACATGTGACAATCCATTGTTAATTTAATTTAGAAACTTAATCTTGATCCCAGCTAGCTAGCTCGATGAACTAGAGTAAAAATAGTAGTATTATATATATATATATATATATATATAAATTTGCTAGGTAGCTTTGAAATAATATACTTCACGATCATAAATTACTAATCCCATGTGTGTGCAGGTGATCAAGAGCATTACAAGTACTTATGGGATACAAGTATGGTTCATGTGGATGACGTCGCTGAGAGCCCACATTTTCCTTTTCGAGTATCCGAACGCAAAAGGGAGATACATTTGTTCAGTTGTCCATGTTACAATACACGAGTTAAGCAAGTTTGTTTCTGCAAGATATCCCCAGTATCAGTTACCAATTATTAATGCAGAGTAAGTACTTCTAACTCCCTTTTCACAAGGGCAGACCAGCAGGGTAGGACGGAGGCTTAGGCTCAATAGTAACCAGTTCGTGTTCATTTTTGTAAACTTAAGATCATTCAAAATAGATTGCTAAATTCCAAATATTTCATATTAAGTCCGGAAAAATGTATTTCTCTAGCAACTTAGATTAACCATTTTATAAATCGAGAGGGGGTGCAAAATCATTGTTATGGAGAACTAGTGGGTTAGACTAATTAATTACCTAGCTCGCGGTCTGCCTTATCATCCATTCCGCACCCTTCTTTGTAATATATATTTTGTGTTCGCCTGCCTCCATTCAGTTCCTTGAAGGACGTAGTATCAGCAAAATTTTCCGGGTTTTCATCAAAGAAATTACTGGAAACTGGATTCAAGTTTCAACATGGACTTGAAGATATGTATGACGACGCAATTAGATGTTGTAAAGAAAAGGGTTTCTTTTAGTTCATGACGCATTCAAATGTATATTTCCTTCGCGATCTTCAAAAGAAATCAAGTAGGATAATATGTGCAAGAGTTGGTGGCTTAATATAAAAAAATATATTCAATAATTCATTGTAATTATGTGAATTTTTCCTTTAAAATGTGAAGCAAAACTTATATTCATACTTAATAGTGATTGGTATGGTATCTATGCTTCTCGTATATATATATCTTGAATTCGTGTCTTTTCGTGGAAAATATTTAAGATTTTTTTATAAAAAAATTTTAGATGGAAAATGATTCCTTTGGTGAATTAAATATCAGTAGTTAGAACTTAGACTATTAATAGCTAATATTTGAATTCAGTACTTAACTTTATCGCGAGTTGTAGTCTTTAACAAATCATTAAATAAGAGAATATCTATACTTCTATATTATTTTATTAAGTTTGAGATACTTAAAGTAACTAAATTTGATATCATGGTCTGTTTTAATAATTATATATATTAAAAAATGTTAAAATTTTAATGCAAGTTATATGTAGTGCAGTGGATAGAGTCATTGTTTGTTGGGGTTTAGGTTATATGTTCAATTCTTATTGAGATTATTTTTTTTATTATTTTATTTTTCAATTTATTTTTTAATTTATATATCAAAATTACAGTGTAATCCCTCATTATTTCTTATAATTATATTTTGATCCTCATTTAAATATAAATCAAATGAATTATAAAAAATATTATACAAGTGCATCAATGTACTAGTTAATGATAATAGTTACGATGTAATTTTATTTTATTTTTTAGTTGGACAGCAAATAAGTTGACTTGTCACTTACATCTCCTAAGGAATAAGAAATCAAATTATAATTTCAGTGATAATTATTTTATCAAAAATTATAATCGATGATAAAACATAATTGAAATATTTAAAAATTTAATTATAATCATTAAAACATCATGTTTCGATTATTCTTACTATGATGACCATTGACAATAAAATACCATGTATCGAAAATATAACTTAATAAAACATGTATGTGGAGTTTAATGCATGAGCGACTACATCTTATTATTATATTAGACACCCATTTTTTTTTTAAAAAAATCAAGCTCGCGAAGTATCGTGCAATGATAATATTTATTTTTCGCTATTTGAAATTGTACATTATTAATTTATTGATAATTTATCGTATCTAATCTCATATGTATTTGGCAATATTATTTATCTATCTACTAATTATTTATATATTTCAATCAAATTGGTAAATATTTTTCTCACTTCACTCAAATAATTGAATATAAATTACAAACATACCCTTAATAAATAATATTATTAATATTTTATTACTTATTAAAATCACAAAATGATAATTTATCATCGTATCTCAAATTTAATCTATCAAACCTAATAAACTATTATTTATCAATCAAACCTAATACAATATTAATTATACTTTTTTTCTTTCTTATTATATTGGATTATTTATTCCTATATTATTATATTTTATCTTTTATTTCAAAAGATAATATTATCATGATCGACATTGATGAACCCGTAGCAAATGTCTCATCGACTATAATACCATTATCTTTTTTGGTTAGGAAAAAAGTCATTTGTCGTTAAAATTGAGTATCATATTTGAGATATCGTCTCAAATTTGAGATCTAGTTTTAGATGAGATATAATGCGTAACAATCATGAGTCATTAGGCTGAACTAACATGGGCCTCGGCCCATACCCATGCACCACTACTGGTCATGGGTCGTTAGAATGGTCCAATATGAGCCCTAACCCATGCCCATGCACTGTCACTCATAAAATATCCCACCCCTGGAAAGTGATTTTTTCGCCTCCCCCAATACTTGAACACAGGACTTCCATGCTTAATTAACTAGATTCTTAAAGTATTGGTACCAGTTGGGCTCAAGTGTTGGGGGAGGCGAAAGAAACCACTTTCCAGGGGTGAGATATTCCATGAGTGACGGAGAATGGGCATGGGCTAGCGCTCATGCTGGACCATCCTAACGACCCATGTTGGTTTAGCCTAATGGTCCATAAACGTTACAAAAAAAGGCGTATGGGTCGAGGCTCATGTTTGTTCAGCCTAATGGACCATGATTGTTACAAAAAAAGACATTTTTTTTGTAACGATCATGGGCCAATATGCTGAACCAACATGGTCCTCGGCCCATACCCATGCACTAATACTGATCATGGGTCGTTAGGATGGTCCAATATGAACCCTAACCCATGCCCATGCACCGTCACTCATAAAATATCCCACCCTGGAAAGTGATTTCTTTCGCCTCCCTCAACACTTGAACACAGGACCTCCAAGCTTAAGTATCTAGATTCTTAAAGTGTTGGTACTAGTTGGCTTACGAAAAATTTCAATTCGGATAAATTTGTGAATTTCAAATGCGAAATTTGCTTCGAGTCCCATCTCCCAACACTCTTCATGTTTTAACTAATACCATTCAATTAAATTTTTTCCGTAAAACTCGAATAATAGTTTTATATATTGCATCTCGACCCCTGCTTTAATTTTGTTACACAATTTAATATAAGATTATTAAATAATGCCAGTCTGTTTTAATTATATATATATGATCTCTCTCTATATTATATTGATATTCCCCTAAAATTGGAACATCTAGAAGGATCCGAGCTCACATCAAGATGGATCCTAGCCTTACCAAGAGTCCAGACTCACAACCCTTGGCACAGTTAGGAATTCGAATCCACAAAGAGGTCGGGAGTTCTGAGCCCTAACGTAACTAAAGGATATGAAGATATTCTCATTAATAGATAAGGGTTCCGGTAAATGCGGGATTCAGGCAAATCGAATCAGGATAAGGCAACAGTCCTAGCCGCCATGGCCTAGAGTTCTAACATTTCTAATATCTTATTTCAGGTAGAACTCTATCTCAACAGGAGTCTTACCCCAACAAGAAAACTAATTCTCCCTCTATAAATATCGTGTATGTGCTATAATTTTACACATTCACATTTTCCTGCTCACTTAAGTACTAGTAATCTAGTATATTTCACTCTTAAGTTCGCTCTCCGGACTAACTTAGGTATTGGAGGGATCACGCTGAAAAACTCTCCAACGCCTCCTAACCATATTTCTGTCTGTGCAGAACCCAGAGATCTGATCCGACCCACTCAGCTATGAATATGAATATCCGCTCTCCAGACCAAACCCGATGAAAATTTTGTTATCATCATCAATTGGCACCGTCTGTGGGAAATTAAAGGAAAAGAGATAAGATGGCGAATACGTAAGACATCGTCATTGAAAGCAAGGAAAACATAAATCATAATGGCAACCAGGGCCTCGCGGTGGCCGTACTGACGCAGTTAATTACAGCCACCGTGGAGCAAGTGTTGTCCAAGCGTGAAGGAGGGTTCCGCCCCCACCATCCTCCGATCAGGAGACACAACTGGCCGAGATGAAGAAGTTGAGCAATTGAAGGACAAGCGGAATGGGAATCTCCCTCCTCCAACTCGAGTTATACCATTCTCCGCTGAGATACTAGTTGAAGAATTCCCTAAAAACTTCAAATTCCCTAATATCACAAAATATGACATGAAGGGAGACCCCAAAGACCATCTGGCGCGGTTCGGAAACGCTACATTCTTGCATCAATATTCGGACCCAATCAAGTGTCGGGTCTTGATTACAACTCTAATAGGGTCAGCGTGGTAGTAGTTTAATCTGCTCCGGCCTGGAAACGTCAAAATTTTCCTGAACTTCATCCAAGCCTTTCTCCATCAATTCGCCAACGGAATAATGGTTTAATCTGATAAATATATGATTTAAGATGGTATAGTTTATGATTAATTAGACGTTTCTTCATCATGTTATAACAAAAATATAAATGTTATTGTCACTTTTTTCCTCGATTCCAATGCTACCCAGTTGTTGTATACATGTATGGAGATTTTCTTTTATTTCGTACTGACAAATACAATATATGTTTAAAAAACAACTATCACTAGTATTACATCTCACAAAAAAATTAATTATCTCAAACTCCCGACAAGTATATCTATCGCCTAGTGAATATACAAAAAGACTTAGTTTTAAATAGTGATTTTATTTGGTTTGATTATTTTTAAGAGAGTTTTAAATAGTGATTTGTTATCAATTAGCAAAAGTCTCGAGGAATAATCATTTTTAGCTTCTATTCTAACTAACGGTGTTCAAACTTTGATTTAAACCAAACAAACCGAAAATTGAAACCCAATCAAAAACCTAATTTTCAAATTTGATTATAGATTTTAAAACGAAGTTCATATCATTCGGTTTTGAATTATATTTATCAAAAGTGAACCAACCGAAAAAACAAAAATTAAATATATTAGTAAGTTTGGATATATTTTATGAAATGATACACAATGAATTAAGAATATTTTTGTTAATTTTTAGTTGGTTGTTATTTATTTAATTTTTTTAGATTTTATATTTTAAAGTTCTACTGAAAAATAATATAACGTCTTTTAAATTATATTTTAATTGATAATTTAGATAATTATCAAAACAAATAAATCAAACCAAAATAACAAAACCATTATTGAAACAATTCGAATATCGGATTATATATTTAAAACAGAAAATCGAAATCAGTTTCTTCCCAGCTAACTATTTAACAAGTATGGCACAGGCATCAGGTTGTCTATCTGGCATAGAAGCTTGGAATTCTGGTAACGTGCTGCATGCTTCGTGTATCATATTCAAAACCGGGAACTTGGACTGCATGCATAAAATATTAATAAAAGATCAACAAAACAAGCATCTCAATTAAGAATATTTGGCCAATTAACTAAAATAACGAGGAAGGTCCATCCTCGAAAGGTTAAGCACACACGCACATACCATATCGATTTTAAACCGCGTGGTAGCTGTTGCAATTTGTGGAGCCAAAAAGACATCAGCCTGCAGATAGCACAGTCACAAATTGGCTTAGAATTTACTAAACAACGCATCCTTGGCACGATCAAACACGTTATATATCGCGTCATTTAGGTAGATATATAATATTAAACAAAATACCATATGGATGTGATTTCCTGTCGCGTATTTGCCGGCATAATCCTTCAGTAGCTTCTCAAGAGCTGGATATATATGAACCCGCTTATATGTCACTTTCTTTTAACTAAGTTTGAAGTGTACAAAGAAAGAAGGTAAGACGACTTTTACCAAGGAAGCCGTTTTCTATGTGCAATTGAGCCCACCCTAGCGACTCTTCTGGACCCATTTTTTCCTCAACATATTTCTGTCACATTGATGGAAACCATCATATTGAATCCTCAGAAACATTAGGTTTTTAATTTTTGAAATGAATAAAAAATGAACGAGATGCATTAAAACTCACCAGCGAAGATAACATGTGAAAAGGCTGTATACTTGAAGACACAATACTTGCAGCCTGCATAAGATCGTAAAGATGACTTCCTAGTGATGATGAGTCGACGTTAATTAAGAATGGTTGCAACAGAAACGATAGCTCTTTGTCAGAAAACGAAAAAGAGATTTTCTTTGATGTCTTATCTTCGAATATTATAGGGTCCAAACTTAAAGAGTAATATGAAGCTTAAAAGTCTGTTTGATTTGTAAGCATGATCTTTCACCATAGTACGATGTATGAAAGAGACCAGTTTGAACCTAACCTGGAGATTAATCGCTCTTAGTTGAGGATCAACTGGCAAAAGTGGAATATTAGGATACTTCTCTTCCAAATACTGGCAGAAAAAGGGAAGATGGAAGAAGAAAAGAACGTATGCCTCAGACAATCGATTATGAACTTTAATTTCAGAAACAAAAAGAGCTGAATCACCATGTAAATTTCGAATAGAATAACTAACCAGTATGATTGCATATGAGTCAGAAACAACAACATCACCATCAATCAAAACTGGGACGTAGTGAAGCGGATTCAATTTCTCAAACTCTGTAAAGTCAAAACCCAAAGCTGGAAATTATTAGTCTAGTCTTTTTGATACTTTTCATCCCTTGGATCTTATTCATTTGGTTGCTCGATATGCTTGCCCCAAACACCTTTATATATATATATATATATATATATCAGCAGTACAAGCTCATATCTGCCATTGATCGACGATGTACCAGTTTGAGCCTAAGTTTCCATATCAAACTTGCATTATTACCAGTATATCATATGGGCCAGACAAACGCTGCTCGCATTGGTGATACAAAATAACAGATATATGCATATCTATAAATTATGCAAGAACAAGTTAGAGATTTTCCTTGGACTCTTAGATTTTTTCTGCAATCAAAATAGCTTTACTTTTTTCAGTTACATATATGGATTTTTAATGAATTTTAGTGCGAGTCATTATTTGAACTTACTAAATAGTTCTGATATTGTAAAGTTTTCAATATAATATAATATGAAAGGAATATTTTATTTTTTATTTATTTTCTTTTATTTATAATATTGAAATATAGTAATTTAGACTTTTACTTTTCTAGACTAAGGAGATTTATCTCTAGATATTATAAGATTTGATTTAATTTATCTCTACATATTATATCTCTAGTGAAAAGAGTATATGTTCTAATAAAACTCTTGTTTCCTAATGTAAGACTCTTTTATGGAATGGACTCTAGCTCAAAGAGAATATATACATAAGAGATCAGCATTGCTGCGATATGTGGTTTTTGAGAGAGAAAACAGAGAATGAAAAAACTAAGTACGGAGAACGACGATTTACTCAGCAAAGAGTTTATGTGATTGACTCACACTGTGTACTGTGTTGATGTGTAGTGTTGACGACACCCGAAAGACAAAACTTGTGTGCAGTGGTGGAAGAATTATTTGTGTCTTGGGTTTAGGCAATATTGTCGTTGTATATGTGGTTTTGAATGCAATTTATTTTCTTTAACTTGTCAAAGAATATAGTTTTCATAAGTGTCGCTGGTATTTGTTTTTATAAACTATTTACAATTGTGTAGTAAATATTTTTTCATGAGACGTCGCAAAAGTATTTATATTTGTGCATATTTTAATCTATCATATTCTTCTTATTAAAGTTATATAATTCATATATAAGAATTATATTACATGATTCTAGCTAGAATGCAAAATCAATTCAGAAAAGACATACCTCGACTGAACTGTTCCCCTCTGGCAAGATCCACTGCTCTGTACTGGTAAGAAAGTCCTAAGCACGCAAAAGGCAAAATAAATCCCTTCCCCAAATATATATAGTTAAAAAAAAACAGTAATTTCAAGAAAATTGCAGCATGAATAACGAAGATAACAAACCTTTGAGATTCAAAGCAAAGCGAACCCGCCAAGAACACGAGCTCTGCCAGTAAGAGTACAGTACAAGTTTCGGAGACGATGAAGAATCAAGTGGGCCATGCTTCTGCAAAAGTTTTCATTTAGCAATTATCATGGAAAATTATCAGCTGAAATTATGGGTGAGCGAGAGAGGGGAGAGACACCTGGTCTTTGGAGTCCATAATTGATGAAATCAAAAATTAGGAAACCTACGATTCAAAAGTGTGGTCTGATTGGTGTTTTTTTTTTTTTTTTTTTTTTATGTTTTCTCCGGAATACATGTTTCGTGTTCGAACAGTTTTTATTTTATTTTATTTTATTTAGTTAAATTTTATATTTACTTTGTGGGTTAAGAATTATTTAAATAAAATGGGAGAATTACGGTAATTTACAAATTTCACAATTAGAACTTTAACACAGTAATAATAAATAATCGACACAATTTTGATTTTTTTTTGTAAATAAAAATGATAGGAAGAAAAAAAAATGGTAAGAAGATTAAGGAAAAAATTAATTGACCAGTTTCCATTTTTTTGAATAAGATTATTGAACAAGTGAGTGATTATTTGTTAATAAGTAAATACAATATGCAAATAAAATAAAGCTGATAATAGGAGGGAAGAAGAAGGAATGAACAAGAATAGGAAACGGTTGTTAGTTGTTAGACGCTCATCATTCCTTCAAAATTCAACATGTGCGAAGACAAGCAAATATGACGGCTCAGACATTGGCACGAGCGGCACTATCCTTAGCAGACCTTTTATTACGTATCACCCTCCAGATATCATTTTTAATGACATCAACCACGATCGTGGGACTCACAGTTGATTAATGGAATTTTTCATTTAAAAAAAAAGAATAGGAAAACGGTTTAGCAGAAAAATTTACAATTTTTGTTCTATGTTTTTTTTTATTTAGATTATATGCATTGTTAATTTTATTTTTAATCATATATATCTTTCGATTTATATATAAAGATTTTATTTAAATTATCTATATTATCGAATTTATTTTTAATCATATATATATCTGTCAATTTTGATAATTATTTTTTATATTGATATGATGTTGTACACATCAAAATATCAATACTTGATTAATACCGAGTCGAGAAAACAAATAAAATTGTAAAAAAAAAAAGGCAAATACGTAGAAACTAATTTTCATTTTTTTTAAGAAATCATAAAGAAGAATTGGGTCTGGTAATTTTTATTTTTATTTTTATTTTCCTGATAGAATAAAGAAAATGTGATAGTAATAGATGGTAGCGAGGTTTAAAGATTTTAAATTAAACTGTAATACTCGCTCTCGCTAGGGTTCAATGGGTGGATGCTGAAGATTGAACAAGGATCGAACAATCAAGATTACTGCTCAAAACAATCGGAAGCCTGATATCTTTTGTTTACCTGAATGGCTTTCTGGGGTTAGCTCTTTTTCTTCTGCTCATTTTTTACTGATTTTGTGTTTATCTGTTTGATTATGTGTTTATCTGTTTGAATGCTAGCCTGGCTTTAGCCTATGTTTTTATTAAAGTTCTGTTTTTTTAATTACTTGAGGCAGTTAATTGTTTCAAGTTTGATGTTATTTGTTTTTGAGTTTAGTAGGAGATGAGCGATGAAAAGTTTTTTGTATGTACGTGCTTTTATGGGTTGGTTGATTGTCATTTTTCTGGGGAAAAAAACAAATTTAATTTGTTGCTGTGTTTCAGGCATCGAGGTAAAGCCCGGAAAGTCATTTACTCATTGTTGCGAAAAGTCTAAGGGAAGGCTCCGGATTTCCCAGGTACTAATTCTTATCAAACCAAAATGAGAAAACAACAATTTTTTTTTGCTTTAGTTTATGTCTGCGCGAGGATAATTTCATGTTTTTTGTTCCATCAGTTTTCTACTCATAAATTTATCATAGAAGATATGTTTAAATTCTCATGGTGCATTGTGTATGTGTTTATCCTTCATTCTTTTCGTTTGATTTATTTGGTAAAATTTAATGGAACTCATTTTGGCTATGCTGTGATTTATTGTTCAGGCAACACTGGGTATTGGCGATGCTACACAGAAAGGTGTTGTACAATGTAATGTGGGTAACCGGAGGCCGGTCCTACTCTGTGCGTTGCTACCCAACAAAACAGAGTCATGCCACTTGGATTTGGAGTTTGAGGAAGCAGACGATGTGATTTTTTCTGTTATTGGATCACGAAGTGTTTACCTCACTGGCTATTATCTCCAGAAAAATCACCAGCCAAATCATGAAAGTGATACGTATCTTTTTTACTTCTCTATTTTTTGTTAATTCTGAGGAGCACCTTCAACAGATGGCCTTTATATTTACAATTCATCTATCATTTATTGCCATTTTAGAGGTCAATGTGTGATGATGTCAAAGTTCCCTTGAGGCCCAATAAAATTTTTCGAACTTTTGATCACAGTTATGAAGATTTTTCTTGGATAGGAATTCATTGCTCTGTTATTGTCGAGCTTTAACTTCTGTACTCTCACTTCTCAGATTTCCTTTACTTTGATGCAACAGAGAATCATATGGAGTGGATATTGAAAACACTCAGACAGAGGGGTCTAGTTTCTGCAGTGATGATGATAAGTATGATGATAGTTTTATTGACGACGTTGAATTACCAGTTTCCCCTTCTGACCCTGTTTTAAGCCTCAAAGGTTTTTTTTCTTCTTTTTATATATTTAATGCTCATGGTGGATATATTAAATGCAATAGTTTATATTCTGATATGAATGGGTTTTATTTATCAAGGCACGAGCCATAAATATCCTTTCTAGAGAACCTCATAATAATACTTTCACGAACGAGTCCAAAGTAATAGGTTTATTTTATATAATATTTTTTCTATCTATCTGAGAACATAATATACAAACCCTTGCTTTGTGTGGTTGATAGCTATTGTGGTGATTCATCATCGAGAAAGGCTTTAAACATATTTATCATGATGTTTCAACTTACATTAAGAACTGTGTTTTTGTTCAAGCAGTGGATGCTAATGCGCTAAAAAAAGATACGCCAAATGACAGAAAGCGTCACTGTAAACAACTTAGAAAGAGAAACCGAGAAATTCTGTCAGATGGCGATGAAACGCATAAAACTGAAGATGAACATGACTATCTTCTATCTGTGTTAAAGAGTAGAAGATGTTTGCCGACAGCTATGTCAGATGGTGCTGAAAATATTGCTCAGGTACTTGTAGAACTAGGCAAAAAAGCTGAAGACAGTGGTAACTGTGGCAGCAAAGCAAATGAAAAAGTTGATCCTGATATAAGTGGAAAATCAGAAAGGTAATAAGGCCATAAATGATGTTAGTATTTGCATTCTTTTCTGTTGAATGATTTTTTGGGGATGGGATATAGTCATTATCAACAGTTCTTTTGTGCCTGATAGAAGACTGTGGGTGTACACTCACACACACAGAGATTTATATTTGAGAAACCAAACGTATTGCATTATTCAGTGTTCTATGCCTGAAATTGAGAGCTTAATTCAGATACTTATGCAGAGAAGCAATGATGGGATTGGATGATAAAGGATGGGTTAAGATTGAAAAGAATGAAGGACCCAACAAAATACAGACTCTTGAGAAAATTGTTGATAACTATGAGAAGTACTTAGCTGATGATAAGGTTGATGAAAGTAAAGGAGAAGTCGCAATCGTCAACCAACGTCTTCCTATGAGCAATGAGAAAGACTGTAGTCAATTGCTTGATTTTAACAAGTGTGCTATTTACCTACTTTATGCACTTTCTTGTTTTCTCAACTACTCGTACATTCATCTGACTGTTTGTCTGTCTGATTGCTGCCTCTCTGGGACTCGAGATCAGTACAAAACCGAAAAGGAAAAGAAGAAAACATTCCTTGCAGGAGGAGAAAAATCGTGAATTTGAAATTGACATTGGTCAGAGTGTTCTAAGAGTAAAAAAAGTTCAAGAAGTTGAGTCCTCCATTAATCTGTGAGAACATTGTTTCTTTAATCTGTTTATCATTGGTGCATCTTTATTCTCTTGTGCTGGTGAAATGCGCAAGTTTCTTTTTCACTGGTAATTCTATCGTTGGCACTAATCAGTTTCATCTTATATTTCGAACTAAAGCAGCGATATTGCTTCTAATTTTCGGGTGCCATCGCTTGAATTGGGCACTGAAAATGGTCGAGAATCAAAGGAGAGAACAGAAAAACTTCAGTTGAAAGAGACGAGTGCTGAAGAAATTGGTGGGATATGTGATAATACTCCTAAGGATAATGAATCCAACCATGGTTTGCTGTGTGATGGAAGTACATCAAAGATTCTGCTGACTGCAAATGGAGAACATCAGGAACAAGTGATGGATAAGTTATTATCCCATCTTGTGTGCTTTTATTTGTTTAGGATTTGATTTTACCAAGTATTCATTCCTCCAGCTGACACATCACATGCAAGTGAGGGTGAGGTAGAAAGTTTATCTATCTTTGAAATTTCAAACAGGGGCGTACTGGTTTCTGTGTTTTTTCCATAGATGGATGGTGAATTGTTGATAAAGATATTTAGTTTGAAGAACAGATATGTTCAAAATTTGTTTTTGTAAAATGCGAGGATAAAATCGAGACTGCTTAGAACCACGAACAAAAAAGACATCTTGTCATTCAGGTAGTCCTTTTTTTTTTGGCATTGAAATACAACCAAAAATATTAGTGATTAAGTGGATTGTTGATTGGTGATTGACTGCATCGGACAATCCTGGCATTTTCAACATAAGACTTCCAGTGCTGTCATTACATGAATTTTTTTTCTACATGTACAAGTATCGGCATATAATGTGTTACTTGTTGCTTATAGTCAACCTAAGAAGAAAATTAAGAAAAAGGAGAAGAAGAAAGCTCAAGATGATGGGGGCGTGGATATAAATGCGAAGAAAATGAAAAGTAATCAGGAAAATATGGTCATGAAATATGAGGATCAGACAGAAAATGCCAAGCAAGTTAAAAAAACGGCCTTATTAAATGGGTTGATTATTGAAGAATTGGCTCAGGGGCCACCAGATGGAAAACATGCTGCGGTTGGGAAAAAGGTATCGTTGGTATTAACTATTAACTTATTGAAAAGGAGACTTTTAACTACTATCTTTTCATGTATGGCTTTTAGTTTGGAGGATTTTTTTATCGTATCACTTACTATGGCTTCAATGAATCTTGGATCAGATAAAAGTTTTCTACACCGCCATGTTAAAAGAGAGTGGGAAAGTATTCGACTCGAATATGAACGGCACTGCATGTAGCTGTCGTCTAGGTAGCCTTGTACCGCCTATACCCGGATTGTTTTCTTCTGATATCTGGAAAAAAATGAAATGATGTTTGTTGACGTGCTTATCATCGTTGTATGATCTTTATGTAGGTGATGAAGAATTTATTGATGGATGGAACATTGGTATAGATGGTAGTTGATTTGAGAACTAAAATAGTCTTCGTACATTACTCTTGATCTATGTATCTCTTCTTTGCCTTCAACCTCCAATGTTCATCTGTTTATCTTAACATGTAATGTGCAGGTATGCGCATTGGTGATAAGAGGAGACTTGTCATCCCACCATCTATGGGGTATGTTTTAATCTTCTGTGCCACATATGATATTCTGCCTTTTCTCAGATATTCCGTTTTGGTTTATCTTTGGCATTTCAAACGTATGGCCTGCATTTCATACTGTTGAAGGTTCTTATACGTGTGATGCAGTTTTGGAGGTCAAGGAGTGGGAGAAAACGTGCCACCAAACTCATGGCTTGTGTATGATATCGAATTGGTCAATGTTCGTTGATTCGTTAACTGCTTTACTCCTTGATTCCTTACTTTTGACCTTGGAAAGTGGTGGAAGAAACGAGGAAAAGCAAGAAATGGGGTCTGAAGCAAAAGGTCCAACCGAAAAATCTCAGCAGGCATTGTCACCTAACAGTTTCTTTTACTGAAACAGTTATTGTGTACAAAAAAAATTTATGGTGACAGAGCTTCTTGTAGAATACTTTTTCATGACATTGTTCTTGAAAAGTTTTAACGAATTTCGAATGAAAATTTCTTAAATTTTAGAGTGTGAAGTAATTAGTAGATATTTATTCTATATCAAAGAGCACAAATTGCAAAATCGCCTCTTACTAACTCAATTATTTTTTAATCACAGCTTAATTTTATCGTTCAAAATATGGCTACATCAAAGAAACATTTCCTAGTTCATCCATTAAAATTATTGCCTCAGATTCTTTGCTCTGATTTTGGCTCCTCTTTTTCACCATCAAGCTTCTAGCTTCGCTCTCTGAAATATCAATGAACAACGAATAAAAAATAACCAGATTAGCAGCAGACATTTTGGTTGGACTTTCACCACCTTTCACTCAAAAAAGATGAGAGCAAGAGTTATAATTAGAATTGCTTCAATGTTGCTTATTAGAATTTGTGAAGCTTTTGAGGTCCCTCTCTTGGCAGAATTTGTGGAGATGCTGCAAGAAGTCTCTGAACTGTTTTGGTTCCTCAAGTTTCAAAGATTCTTGACATTGTATCACATTCAATAAATTGAATTGGGGTTAAATTGTAATTTTGTGCATAATTTGTGTTTTGAAAAAAATGAATATTTTACACGTGGTAAAAAGGATAATAAAACATGGAAAACACGAGGCAAGAGTCACTCCAACGAGTTCTTTCAAATGGCTTCCGTGGCTTCCCTTAACGCCCATTTTTACCCAGACAGAAACTCGCGTGAACCTTCAGTTTCGCGTCGAATCAACCTTCGCATTCTATCTCAGCAGAACCCTCCGGAGGCGACGCCGCACAATCGAAGTAGTAGCAAAAGGGGTAGTCGTAGGTATACAGATAGTTGAACTATTTTATTATTAATTAATAGACGCCGTAAATTTTTACCATTCTGATTATTGATTTGGTTATTTTTTGTGTTTTCAGGGAATTAATATTGCGGAGCAGTGAAATTGCTGTTCTCGGAGCCATCTTCCATTTCAGGTTGTTCCTTAGGGAAAAAAAATATTAAGCGTAATCCACATTTCGTGAAATTTTGAAATTTTTATTGTGTTATGCCTAGATATTATTTAGAAGGAAAAAAAAACACTTTAGTCGCATCAAGGTGATATAGATATGCTAATGTTCCTATTTTAGCAGTTTCCGTGTCCACTTCTTTGTATTTTTTATATTTAAGTTTTCAAAACGAAGGAAGAATTTCGATCGAAGTTATGAGCCATTAGTCATCACGAGTGTTTATGCTGGTAATTTTGATTTCAGTCTTTCACTGGAGACAACTATGTTTATTGGGTTTGAACTTCAAACCTCAGTAAGCTTTGAACTTTGGTTTCAAATTGATATTTATTATTATTATTTTTTGGATGAAACTAATTGATTAAATTTGGTTATATTATTGAAGAGAAAATTATTAAATTGTGAAAAACGATGCAGTGGGACTAAGCCAAATTACTTGGGTGTACAGAAAAATCCTCCATCACTGGCTTTATGCCCTGCCACGAATAATTGTGTTTCAACTTCTGAGAATGTTAGTGATCGATCGCACTATGCTCCCCCTTGGTAAGTTGCAATATTTTAGAAACTTGCTAAATTAGGATTTTGGATATTTCAAGTTCTTGCATGCTTCTTTAGTGACAACTTGAAAATTGTAATAAATTTGAACATTTTTGTGTATATATGTATGTGTATAGAGGAACTTATGATAGTGGAATTATGTGTTTTGGTGCAACATTTATTAGGGATTATAACCCGGAGGAGGGACGAGGCAGCAAAAATCCAGCAAGCAAAGAACAAGCGATGAAAGAGTTACTTGACGTGGTAAAAACTTAACATTTACCTGTCATATGCGCATTTATGAATCTATGTATATGAACCATGATAGATTTTTAAGTCACCAAAATAGATGAGAGTGAAGCCTGTTCTTACTTTCATTCCACAGATAAAATCTACAAAACCGGAAAATTTTTCTCCAAAAATAACAGAGAAAACAGATGATTATGTACGTGTGGAATATGAAAGCCCAATCATGGGGGTAAGTGTGAAACAGTTCCTCTCCTTTTTATATTTTCATACTGATATATGTTAGTAAATACGAGAGCGATTCATGCATTTGAATTCAACTATATTGAAACTAAGACTTACATGTGCATACTGCAATTAAGTCAACTCGTCTAAAACATTTATTGACAAGTTCGTTGTTTCTTTATCTCAGTTTGTTGATGATGTTGAGTTCTGGTTTCCTCCTGGGAAGAAATCAATCGTGCAGTATCGGTCTGCCTCCCGGTTGGGGAATTTTGACTTTGATGTAAACAGAAAGAGAATCAAGGTGGGACTTTTATTTATTTGGCATACATATATTATTAGTTCAAAAATACTAGTGACAGCAGAAAATAAGAGTTTTTATTTTACTTTCACAGGCCTTGAGGCTAGCATTAGAGAAGAAGGGATGGGCCTCAGAAAATAGCTTTTGATTTCGAGCTCCTCATCAGTATGGGTATGAAGATGTACATTTTTGGCATGGGCGAATGATATCTTTAAGATCGTTTCGGTTCATATAGAAAACATTTGTACACTTTGTATCATGCAGTCGTACCAAATGTAAGCCTACCTGTGAGTAACCAGTTATTCATGAGCATATCAGATGAAGGTTGGATAATAAACTAACCTTCGATGTTATGCTTTTTGAACTGAAATGTAAGAAACTGGTATCTCACTCACAGAATGTTGTTTTATGTAATTAATTATCAAAATTATTAAAGGATGAGAGTTTGAATACTCACTTAAAATTATTGATATTATGTAATAAATATATTTACATTTTAAAATAATATTATTATAAATAATTATTATAAAAAAATGTTTAAACCATTTGACATAACACTCATATTAAAATAATAATTTTATGTTTTCAGATTGGCTTTTATCATTGTATTTTATATATTGGTTGAGTGAAATTTTTATTAATAAAAAAAATTAAAAATTATATTTAAAAAATTACATGTTATTTTGTCTATCAAATTTTTGAAAAATAAATATATTTTCAAAAAATAAAAATTATTTTCACTTATTAGATGAATAAATTATGATTAAATTTTTTTAATTATTTTTAAGAACATGTTAAAAATATTTACATAAAATTTTAATTAAGATAAATAATAATAACACTGTAAATTTACAAACAATCAATATACCAAAAATTTATGATAATATTGTTTATAAAAAAATTGAAAAATGTAATATTATATGGAAAAAAACATATTTTTTATTTAATATTTTAGAGAGTAATGAGTACTTAAATTATAAAATAACAAAAACTCGAAACCGTAATCGAAATTGGAAAAAATGATAATGCAAATATTTAAATGTAGTTTATATTTTCAAATGATATTATATTCAAATTTGAATTTTAAAAAAAAATTGAAAAGATTTCAAATTTAATAATCTATTCATTTTATATTTATTATTAAACACTTAATACATTACGCAAATACTTACGTGATATAATTATTATTTTTAGCAATCGCATTTTGGCAAAAACTTTTCAAAATTAGCAACAACTCAGGTTATTTTACATTTATATATATAGTATTTCATATGAGTGAAGCAAGTGATATTATTTTATGTAATTAATGGTTTAAATTTGTTAGTATTATTGTTTGAATAGTTACTTCAAATATAAATAAATTAAATTGATCGAATTTTCATATATTATTTTTTCATTAATTACATTTTTTGCAGGAATTTTTATGTCTTTCAATTTAAATATTTAAGTATCTAGTTTCATCGAAAATCTCGAATATATCAGACTTAATGATAAAAAATAATTTTTGTATGCGCTTGCGATTTTATCCCATGTTGACATTTTATTGCAAATATATAACATTATTTGAGAATTCTTCCATGACCTTACGTTTGATTGTTTCATGTTGAATCTTATGAAATAAAGAAAAACTGAATAATATATCAATAATCAGAAAAATCAAATGAATAAAAATAATAATAACCACTTGATCATGAAAGATTACAATTTAAAAGTAACAACAAATCAATCAGAATTTTAGTTCTCAATGCATTTTTGAATGATCTACCTCACGGGTGGCACTAAACATTGGAGCCATTTTTTTCTTCTGATTGAAAACTAATTGCCTGAATGTGATGCATAAATTGGACTGAGTTATTTGTACAGTTTATATTAACAACTAAATGTATCAAAGTAACACAAAACGATAACTCATATTAAATTAATTGATATAATAATATGCAAAATTTACAAATAATTTATTTTTCAATAGACTTCAGTTCAAATTTGAAGTGGAAAAAAAATTTAATATAATCAATGCAGATAATAAATGAAGTTTATATTTTCAAATATCTTTAAATTCACATTTGTATGTTTTTTTAAAGAAAATCAAGAAGTACTTATAAAAATATATCAATAAAAATCGTAAAATTAAATGTTTTCAATCATTTATTACATTTCACATGTTTCGAAATTCCTGATAAATTTTTTTTTAGAATTGTCATTTTGACGAAAACTTATTTTAGACAAAAACTCCGTTTTATATATATAGATAACAAAAACCAAAAGATTTATTTGAATATTGTTTTATGTTCCTTTTGTTTTGAGGGGAAAAACATCCAAATGGAACGAATAGAACAGATATTGTAGAAAATTAATTACATAATCATGTTTGTGGTACTTATTTGAATATTTGAATTTTCCTGAAGAGGATGAGAATGGCTTACCCCATATGCATCATTTGATGAAAGCGCTCATGTCTCATCATTGTTGTTTCTAAGATTGTATTTGCAGATGCTTAAAAAAAGTAAAGGTAAATTTTTCTTTACAAATTTACAAAACTTTTGTTCGTCAACCATGCATACCCTTGGCTCATTAACTTGAAAATTATGGTCCATACGCTGCAACCATTTCTCAATTTAAGCAGTTTGTTGCATTTTGGCTTTCTGAAGAAGCTGCAGTTATTTAACATGAAGCTTCTATTCATGGCTAAGTTATCACCAACAGATTTCATTTTTTATATAACTAGAGGGTGATTCTATGCTGCTACCTTGTCCTCAGAATCTGCTAGAGATAAGTATGCAACAACTCTCTGCTTTTTGGCCGACTTCTGATGTTTGGGTTGAAATCTGTGGAATTCAAAATTGTTTTTACCTTGAGTTTTCAAAGAATGAGCCCTCTCAGACTCATGCTATTAGAAATGGGAGAGAGAGAGAGAACCAAAAAAAAAGAAGCCAAACTGACAAATCAGGTAATGTGATTCTTAATTTCTCATCACAAGACAGTACAAGAATAGGATAGAAAACGTGTCCAGAAGGTTGTCCTATACACATGAATAGGGGAAAAGCCAAAAATAAAAAAGCCTTGTGGAATTCAATGGAGAAGGTGAAAATTCAAACCCTATCAAACTATGAATAAACATCGCTGATAATAAAATGCTTCAAACATGGGTCAGCATGATAGATTTAGGAACGATAAAGCCAGATCGTCTCTCTTCGTAAGAATACTCAACTTCTTCTGTATCACGAATGCACGGTGTGAAAGGGGTCGTGGCAGTTTGCATTGTGATAGACACGGTTGGAGGAGTAGCTGGCATTGGAATTTGCATTTTTGTTGGAGTTCTATTCTCATTAAAAGAAAATACATTCTTCGTTGGGGTAGCCAAGGGAGTTGTAGAGAAGCTGCTTGTGACCCCACTTTCTGCGTTCTGATCCTGAAAGTTGAAAGGAATGATATTGGAAGATAAGGAAGCTATTGGAGAGAGGGGCTTCCTCATAGGCGACATTTGACAGTGCCGTGAGTTTGTTGCAGCATTGCTAGAATGGTGTTTGCCATGGCCACTGGTCATGTGTTTATTGCCTGTATCAACAAGTCACAGCAGATTATAAACAAATTGAAACCTGATAGATTTGGAGAAGTCCTTTTGCCTCCAATTCCAAGCGTAGAAATTGTAAGTTCAAGTAAATATAATTGAGCTTTTAAACATCTACCAGAAGAGTGAACCACGAAACCACTATGGTGATGGCTGCGAGAACCCTGCTGCTGCTTCACAGGGTTGTTCTTCAAAAGGGAAAGAGAAGAGAGAGCGGATTTCTCTGTGAAAATACTCTGTAGCATTGCCCCTCCTACAGAAAACTTCTTATTAGCCACACCTCCAGTTGAAGGTCTAAAATTCTTGTTACCACTTCTTGATGGACTTTGTTTTGACCCAAATAGTGCTTCTTGCTCAACCATCAACTGTCCCTGAAGTTTCTTCTGATCCTAATTTAAAAATAAGCATGGAAGTTATTACTTTTGCATTCACATGAAGTGTCCCCCATCACAAAAATCTTAGCCTAAATGTTTAACTCAATAGGAAGCATACCCTCTGCCTTTGACGATCTAGTTCTTTCAACTGGTTTAATTCACGATACTGCTCAATCATGGACAAAAGACCGACCTAGAAATAAGAGGACACAATATATTGTGTGCAACTGATTAAAATATCGATGCAACCATGTTAAAAGCGAATATAGATCAAGTTTGACAGGTGGTAAATTCTTTTGGAAGAATCTAAGAACTGTGCTTACTCCATCATATAGGAACTCAGTTTCTTTATCCTTCTCCCAGGCATTCACTTTTGTTTTCAATGTCTCCACCATCACTAAATACAAGAAAATAAAGAATACATAAGGAATCCTTTGAACATAATGTTCAACACTTTAAATACTAAAAGCACTTGATACTACAAATAATTTATCTAACTTGTCTACGTTGAGTTGCCCTTCTGTTCTGAATTCTCCAGGTACACCTCTATGTTTCAAAACAAGCAACATGGATCTAATGGTTTAAGCCTCATAATGAAAAACTAGATCTAATCTTATAATAGAAATATGAAATGTAAAATGCGTTGATATTAACTAATGGAAAGTTCTGCGTGTACCTGGGATTTTACCGACTAGTGAACGCGCCTTTTCAGCCCTCTTTAGCATAAGATGTGTGCCTCTTCCAGCATTATAACGACTGCCGTCCTACATTAGAAATAGGCTTGCAATTAGAAAACTAGAAGGATGTAGATAATGAGCTAAGGTTCATTCATAGAAATAAATATTATAGCCAACCCACCCTGTTATACTCCTCCAACCAGCATTCCTCTTCACAAGCAGCCAGCCATTTATTAACCTTTTCGAGAATCTCTTTTCTGCTAAATGCTTCCTCTTTAACCTTGGAAATCTGAACCTCCATCTGTTCAAGTAGATAAGATGGATTGATTTCCCCTGCAAGATGGTAGTCAAAGTTGGCCTGTTTCTTGGAACAATATTCAACCATTTTCATTTTCAATGTATGAAGGGGCAGGAGCCATACCGGACTCAATAGCTTCCACTGAAAGGTCTGCCGTGTATCTTTCTTCAACAATCATGTGCGATCCACGGCATATTTCCTCTAAAACTAACTTCTTTTTCAAAAGGACCTCCTTCATTTTACTGAATTTCAGTTCTTCCAATCTTGCAACTTCTGCCTCGGCCTGAGCATAGAAAAGCATTATGTGTGACTGTGTGTAAAGGGTGAATTGCCATGGATCGAGCACCCTTATCATGTGAAAGGCATATAGAGAAACAAGTTAGGTCGTGAATATTAAAATGTGATGAAATACATTATTGAGGAATTCCAATGACAAAATGTCCGGTTCTGTTATTTCGTTCTCTGAAGCTGCAATAGTACGTGTGACATTATGGAATTTATGTTGCTCCTCAACTGGTGTATCCATCAGATTCCAAAGCTCTATCATGGTCACTGCAAGATCTTGCAACTGAAAATGAACGAATAAGAAAATGAGGATAAGATGATACGAAGAAAGGTAATTGGAAAATACTACATACCTTTTGCATGCGCTGCAGTTTGACATCCTTAAGCCTGCATATTGTGGTATGCAAGCTCTCAATTGTGTCTCCACTAATACTTCTCGTGACCCATGAGCCATCCAAAGTTGGATGAATATTACAAATTGTTAATTTGAAGTCCATTCCAAGAACCAAACAGAGGTGGTTTAGGACGTTTAACTTTTCTGCTACCTGCTTGTGGCGCTCACTCTGTACGTAAATTCAATCAATTAGATTATATATGTATGAATATATGTGCGTATATTGTTGAGAGAAAACTTTCAATGGCAAAAAATTTGCTAAACCCTCAGGTTTCCTTTTGTTGCTTTATTAACGCAAAGGTTATCACTTGGTAGATCTTCATGTTTCTCCAGACTAATTCCAAAGTATTCAATACTGTGTTGGAAAGAACTTAGTTCTGATATATTCATAGTCCCCACCTTTTATTTAGATAGATTACAGCTATTGATGTCAATATGAGTGAGATCAACAAAATGGACAAGTCAAGTAGGAGAAAGAAGACCTTCTCTTTCTGCAGCAGAAGCAACTTATTTTGTAAATCTTCTAATCTTTTAAGTGACAAATCACTGTCATCAATGACCAATGTATCCAATATCTCCTCCGTAGATCCCGAAAACTCCTTGAGGATGCAATTTATTTGCTTCTTCACCTCGGCAAATTGACCCTTCCTCTCGGTTTTTTTCTTCTTCATATCTTCTAGTTGAGGCATTATGGCCAGAAGTTCTTTCTTCAAAGTCCCAGAAATCTGTTTAACACCAATAGTATAGCATAACATAATTAAGCACGCTATATTAAGAGCTAGAGACACTGAGGAGCAGGCATTTCTCTAGGTTTTTTCCTCTTCATTTTTACTGTTTTCACCTTCTTTATGTGGATTGGCAGGTCGCCCAGTGCACCACAGATGTCTGCGAGTTGTGCTTCACAGTCAGCAAGTGATTGCCTCAGCTGAACTTGGCAGCGCCTTGCCTGATCCACTTTTCTTCGATATGCATCCAGACACTCTTGCTCAAGTTCAAAAAGCATTTTATCTCTTTCATCGTCAGGTTCTCCAATCTCATCCCATATTGTCTGATTCCAGAACAACTATTTATCAGTGTGAGGATCTTATGAAGGGGGCAACAAAGTTTTGTGAATGCAAATTAGTTCAAACTGACAGAAGAAGGCTGATGAATGGAAATGACCTGAAGCTCGGATAGAAGAGAACCACAACTTGTTTCCATCTGTGAAGGCTGATTGATGGTGCCTATTCGTGCGAAGCCAACTGCGCAAGACATACCACAGCACAAAGAAAACCAAGTTACATGGACATGAAAACCTTAATCCACATAATATGCCATCTCAGTTACAAAGGTTACTCGATACTTCTAAATGTAGACAGAAAAATAGCTTCCTTACTTCTTCAAAATAAGGATTAACCGTGGCTTGAAGGTCTACCAACTTTTGAACCAACATGGATGTTTTACATGCTCTCGCATACAACTTGCATATCAAAAGGTAGGAGATGATGAATATTTTAAATGAAACTTATATTATTGGAAATGTAAAGCATGGCAACAAGGAATTACATTGAATCAGACATCGCCTCGTCAAACATAACATTCAAGTTGGAAGATCTACATGGACAATTGGGGGTCTGATATTTTTAATGAACAGAGAAAAAAAAATTGTCGATTTGCTTACTTGTCGGCAAAACATTCAACCATCCCCCAAAAAATTAAAAAGTATCACTAATAATACTCAATTTTCAACCCGATATACACAAAAAGAAAAAACAGACCAGAGCGTCTACAAACCGGACCTTCGGTTCATGAAACTCACCGGAGAATGAAATCGCAGGGTGTTTGCCCCTTAGAAATCAGGAATTTAAAGAACCATAAAAAAGTGTAAGTTGCGTAACGCGCATGCAATGATTTTCCAATGGTACATACAGCAGGAGGGAAATGATTTCGAAGTAGCAAGAACGCTCCTTTATACTTTGTGAAAGACAAAGGACCCGCGGAGGTTTTTTGAATTTCAAAAAAGATTTCTATTCTATCCTCTCCGATTTCAGAATAATCCACGTGTATTACCAAAATATATTATTTAATTCAATTTTTTACGTTTATTTGTATTTATTAATATAAATCTATCAGAAAATGTAAAATTATTTTTTAATGAATTAAATATAAATAAATTAAGATTTATATAAATTTATTTTTTCAATGAATTTCTTCATCTATCTGAAAAAATAAACAAGCATACATGATTGATATTAGTGTATTTCAAATTCTCCATAATTATCATTATATTTTATATTTACATGAGGGCAAAAACCTATGTGAAACGGTCTTCACGATTCGTATTTTGTGAGACGGATCTCTTATTTGGATCTTTCATAAAAAAGTATTAACATATCATTGTTAATTTAAATCTATTATGTTTACTAAATGCATCACGTAGTATTTGAGCATGTGAAATATATATCTCCCATCCTTGTAGCACATAGTGAGACTTCAAATTAGCATCACATGCTCCCAAAACATTAGTACATTATTATTTTTTCTATTCTCGTAACGATTTTGATCTCGAGATGGAACTCTGAGTTCGGGAAAATTTTAGTCTAAAGCATCCACTACATTCTATAATTTACCATTGATTAGTATAAATAATACAATATAAGACATAACATATACAACAATTTTGAATTTTTACATTGAACCAATTCCATTTCTCAAGATATTTTATTTGATTGTTAACTGATGTAAAACTTTTCTATTTTCAAGATTGCCAACGAAATTATATGAAATTGTCTGCTAACAATTTATCCGGAACATCCTAATATGTCTATAATAATACTATGTTTTATGTCATGACCAATAACGTGCAAGAAAGACGCCACCATTTCTTATAACGTCGATTTTTTGTAACAGCTAAATCACTTTCGAAATGCACGTAATACATTACGCAACTTATTAAATCCTCCAAATTTTACACATAACTGGGTTATACGAGTAGGTTTACTTGAACATTTAACCCGAATTGGCATTTGGTAAGCTTTTGGGTAAAGTTGCATACAAGTTATGAAATGAGCTTGCCATCTAGAAATATTATTGTTTTTACATATAAAATTTTAATAAAATATAGCCTTAATTTGCAAGATGGGATTACCCTCTCTACGCTAAAATATCAGCAGTTGGTATGCACGTGACATGTGTAAATTAATTAATTGATTTTATCGCTGAGAGAAATTCACATATTCAAAATTTGAAAGGGAATAACCTATTTGATTAGAACAAATCTAATTTGAAATCATTACCTAAAAATCTAAGAAGTTCTCCCCAATGCCACTTGCCATGGTAAATGTCACAATAGTATAGACCTTCAACGAAGTTCTAACAGATGCTCTATTTGATTGTTTCCGTTAGAATTTGATGGGATGTGGTTGGTGACCATGACATTTTTCCCTAAACAATTTTTTATTTAAAAAAAGCTCATAAACAGCTATGAGATTCGAATGTAAATGTAAGATACAATGTAAATGTAAGATATACTAGACCGTCTCACAAAAAACTACTCCCAAATCTTTAGGCATATCCACAGAACCACAGGAATAACATTGTGTAGTGAAATCTAAAAGGCAGAATGCCAAATCGCGACATGGTAAGCTGCATTGAATAAACATCGTCTTGAATGTTAATTCCAGTCGTAACACGAAGCTTACACTGGGGGCGTTGACGTATATTTCACGATACAATGGCAACCAACAAACAGATGCAAACGTAGCGGCATCAGCAGATGACAAACCATGAAACAATATAAATAATATCAAATCAGAATCTCCAAGTTCTAAATTCAGAAGTTACAAGAAGCTCCACATAGTCGTGTAATATACGCAGAGATACAAAATGGCTCAGACTTTACAAATAACACACGGTATAAAAGACTGTTACTGCGATTGTGAGAGCCATTTAAAGCTCTGTGTACACAAATGTACAACACACCATCAACAGCGAACTAATACAAATGGCCAGAAAAAAAAAACTGAGAGTTAAGTTAGAATGGATTCACCAAGAAGAATTATCTCTACACAATCTCCTCGTGTCGGAATCCAGAATCGCTACAATCAGCTCTCGGATCCAATCCACAAGGAGAGTCGAACCACTTTGGAGTTTCATGGTAGAAGCCATCCACCTGTAAGCTGGTAAGACCAACATCTGGATCCATCTCATCGTGATGACCCGGTGGCTTTACAAGCTTCGGATTGCCGCAGCCAAGAATTCCCTTTTCGTCAAATTTCAACCATTTTTCTTCTTTACAAGTCTCACCGAGCAGATCCTTCTCACTCCGGCAGTCGGCCCTCATCTGATCCCAAGAAGCAACCTCCCCGAGAGTTCTCCCGAAGCTGTCCTCATCATCTTCAATAACATCTGCGTCCTTACGATCCCCATAGATCCTCGTATGATGGTCATCACCCCAATCGGGTAAATCATGCTCCACCACCAACACATCATCCATATGCTGCTTCTCAGACAATAATCCAACGGATTTTGATCCTTCATCGGGAATATTTCTTAACTTATTAGCGATGTCAAAGAGCTCACACGACACAGAACCCAACATTTGTGGTGGGATTTTCCCAATCTTACTCTCAAGCAATCCCAACTCATTCCTTAATTCTTGAACTTGCTGAAAAACAGTATGCTGCATATCTCCAGAATCCTTTCCTAAGAACCCAAAAACATCATTTTCCCCTTCATCCACCATCCCATATACAGTCTCGTGGTCCATCAGAAAACCTCCTTTATAAACAACCATTCGGTGCATAATCCTTGCATTCCCATCCAATGGCCCTGGCTCATGTCCTGAGTGCACCGCAAACAGCTTAAACACAGCTGTCCCTTCTTCCTCATAGACAAAAGTTTTGTCCTTCTCATTATAATTCGAAATGGGAACTATCGCCCTTATACGAAACCCGCAACCGCACCTCTTCGAAGTATATGGCTCCCTCTTCAACATCCTAGATTTTTTCGAGGACGCTGGCTCACCTGCCCTGTGGCATGCATAATCCTTAACCTCAGCCATAAATGGCTTATACCTGATATACTTCTGCCGTATACACAGCACCACCTTATGCTTTGCAGCCAATTGCTGCAACTTAACAGGCACTTCTTTAGCAGGCACATCAAAAGACTCGGTATATTCAAACCTACGCCTTTTAGACCTCGGAGCGCACCCTGAAGACTCGTCCGAGCACACAGGACACGCAGCAATACAGGTCCTAATATAACTCTCAGGAATACCATAAAATTTGGCACCAACGGTCCATACCTGCTTAATTTTCTCAATTGTTTCTCTCAACCCTAGGTGTTTAAGATCCCCGTCACCATGAAATGACATGACTATGTCCTGCCACTGGTCCACATGTGAAACAAATTGACTGGAATTGTTCTTGAAACAAAGGAAATAAATGTCATTACTAGTACTTGCAGCAGCGGATTCCGATACATGGACGGTGAGCTTATCCTGGATACGCTTCCACGCAGTCAAATACGCAGTATCCTCGTTGCGGTCCTTCCACACAGAACGCCAGCTCGAGAGCACCGGCGACGGCGTGGCGGCCCGGATCTCCTCCGGCGTTGCTAATCGGCCTTCCATCAAGCATTGAACCATTAGGGCATGCGATTCCTTATTAAAGGTATAAAATTGAGTCGAAATATGCGGCTCCGGGCTGATAAGCAGCAGTGGACGATGTATTCGCCTCTCGTGATTGTCGATTAGGGATGAATTCGGTATACTAGGGCTCTGAGACGGAACGGCTCCATCAGAGAGGGGGAGTGGAATTTCGACGTCGGACGAGGTGTGGCTGACGTCATCGTCGTCTTCGTCTCGGAAGAGTTCCATCTCGGCGAGAGAGAAGGGGTCTTCATCGATGGAGGGCTGAGATTGAGTTCGGTGAGGATGCATGAACTGTTCATGGTTGGGCAACGGCGGTCCCAGGTGATGGAATAGATCCTTCTCAATTTTGCTTGGATTCATTTGCATCGACGAAATTCACGGCGGGCCGACGGCGAAATTAGCTGTAGAATTTAGCATCAGAGAAGGTTTTGAATTTTCTCTCTCTAAGTGCGCTTTCTCTCTCTTCGAATATATATGCCGAAAACGAAGTCGTTTTGGGTGCGCTGACAAGAACAGAACACCAGCGAAACTCACAATGCTCTCTCCTGACCTGCATGTCAAACACCGTATCTATTATAACTTTGTGATTTATATAATTAATTAATCCATAATATATTTTTCTTAATGAAAATAAAATAATTTTTTCCCTATAAATTCTTGAATAGTAGATCATAGGGAACAAGACAATTGTCACTAATGGATTGTCCATAAACACGTGACGTAATTCTTTAGTTGATGTAAAATGGGACAAAAATTTGTGTGAAACTGTCTCGCGGGTCGAATTTTGTGAGACAGGATATCTTATTTAGGTCATCCATGAAAAAATATTACTTTTTATGCTAAGAGTATTACTTTTTATTTTGAAAATCGGTAGGATTAACCTGTCTCACAGATAAAGATTCGTGAGACCGTCTCACAAGAGACCTACTCGTAAAATAACATGATTATAGATGTATTATTTTTTAAAATACACGGATTTACAATTTTTTTATAGAAGATATCTATCAATACGCATGAATCATACATTTTCTTTAAGATTGGTAGAATGATAGAACTGGCAATTTTTAAAAAATTTCTGACATAATTTTTTTTATTTTCGATCTAACAAAACTTTTTATTTCCGACCATATTTTTTTATACTATTGTTTTTTAATCAAATTTTATAATATCGTTGAACTGAGAGATATTATAATCACTATTCAATAACTCTTACAACACCCCAATACTACAAACATATTTTTCTCGAAAAAAATATTTTAATTATGAGATAATTAATTCAATAATAATTCACAATGAAACACGTGATTGTAAAGTATGACTGTATGAGAAGGCCAACTCCGAACATGATAATTGTAGCAATTCGAGGCATATAAAAATTTTGGAGATCGTAATTATCAACATCCTTGATCCTCAAATATACACTGTAAACGTAGAAAACAACAAATTGGTTTGACCTAACTTTGGCTAGTTGTTTGATAATTACCAACATCCTTAATCATTATTAAGCGCTTCATAATTAAATTATAAATGCAGGTTAAACAAAGAGTAAAAAGTATTTTGACGCGTGAATTATTGATAAAATGATAATTTGATATATAAACTATTGTAAATAGTTTATTTATTATGTTATTTAACTACGAAGGCACTTTTACATCTCCTCTAAATTGTTGGTAAGTTTAATAATATTACTATATTCAAATTTTATTTTTCAATATTGTTTTATTGATGATAAACTAAAATCATATTATTATGATTAATAAGTATCATTCATATAAAAAAAATTTGATTGAGGTATACAGAGATCAATTATTCTCATCTTGACTAGACACATCAATATCACTGAACAGAGCACATTGAGCATGTTTGTTAATGAGATCCAGTTATATTTCGGTTGATATATATATATATATATATATATATATATATATATGTATGATATTGTGTCGTAGATGTGTTTGATTACCTTGATTCGGTTCGAATTAGGTAATTGCTGGTTTTGAAGCATTTGTACATGACATTATTGCATTTCTATGTCATATGCGTGGTTTCTTGATGTCTCGTAGTATAGTTTCTGACCCACGAGAGGTTGTTGTCATGTCTTTTGTGTGTAGACATGACATGTCGTTGATGTAGTTCGACCTCATGCTCGACATGAAACATCAAGAAACGCCATAGCTACTTGAGAGTGAGATCGATTGTATTTAGGTATCGTGTAATGTTTTCATATCCCAGATACTGCATGTATATATTTGGAGGATTATATCATGTTATTATCGAGTCTTGTCGGCTCTATGATATTTTTGTTTTGTATATGCCATGATTGTGCTTTTCCGATACTTGTTTATGTTGTTGTGTTTATTTAGAACATATATTGTTTATTTTGAATATTTGATTTTCTGGTATCATATTTACGGGAAGGATGTTCCGAAAATTTTAAATTTTTAATTATCTTTTTCGTCCGTCTACTGATTAATCATGATTACATGTTAATAAATCATGATTAAGATAACATACTCTCACAATTTATCGAGAAATTAACATCACGAATATCAAAAGTAGTATAAATCAAACCTCTAAGAAAAATGTTTAGGTTCATCCGAAAGCAATTGATTTCTATTATAGTTTTATTATTAACGATTAAACAATATATGAAATATTAAATAAATATTTTACTTATTGACGTATTGTCACACAAAATATAATGAATTTTAAACGTCTTTATTGTTGAGTGTATTTGAATTTCATTTTCATCAATATAAAACGCTATATAAACATACAAGAGATTATATGACCTTATTTATCTAACTCTGTAAAAATATATGTGAAATCTCTTCGTATAAATGCAACATCTGATTCATTTCATCCAAACTATTGTATATCAATTATGAATTTTATCATATTATATAGCAACGCTAAATCACACGCGCAACGTATATAAATATCGCATCCTCATAAGTAGGCATGGGTAATTAAACTTGGAAGCTTTCGTAAGTAATATGATGGCGGTGAACTAGGCACAAAAACCAGTAAGTCGACTGGCCGGATATTAACGGCGGCAACGGAGGAGGAATCGGTAAATTACCTTAAAAACCCTTCGATAAAAATATCGGGTCTTCCGTCTTCATCTGAAATAAAACCATTTTGTTTTAAATATAAATTAAATAGGTCATTAATAAGTGATTGCGAGACTCCACCTGCGTTGAGTGCCAGACCAGAGGATTTAATAATAGTTTTTCTCACGGTCAAACCAAAGGGCATCCCCGTCATTTCAACCTCGTCAAATTTAGACCGGTGCATCAAATCAATCCTCCTCCTTTCTTACCTTGATCCGAATTACCATTCCTCCCGCAGCTCCTCCCGTTTATGTTGCCTAGATTCGCCGCCGCCGCCGCGCAGTAACCATCGCTCCTCCATAGCCACCAAAAGCCGCCACCTTAATCGAAGGACTCGAGCGACCTTACTTCCACCTTACATTCCCAGTCCCAGATCCAACCCCGCCACCACCATCTCCAGACTTCGGGAATGGCTTCTTCGGAAGCCGATTCCCGCTTAAACCAAGTCCTCTTCCCCGCACTCGAAAATATCATCAAGAATGCTTCTTGGCGGAAGCATTCCAAGCTCGCAGCCGAGTGTAAATCGGTTATCGAACGCCTCACCTCACCAAATCCCAACCCTCCCACACCACCTACCTCTCCCTCCGCCTCATCGGATGCCGACTCGCCATCTCATCCTGGCGTCCTCCTAGAACTATCCCTACCTGATTCCGATCTCATTCTCAGCCCCATAATCAATGCGCTCTCATCTAGTTACCTTAAAGTTTCCGAACCAGCTCTCGATGCAGTTCAGAAGTTGATCGCACATGGGTATTTACGTGGCGAGGCGGACCCAAGTGGTGGCCCCGACTCCAAATTACTGTCCAAATTGATCGACTCTGTGTGCAAATGCCACGATTTGGGGGATGAAAATGCGGAATTACTGGTGATCAAGGCGCTTCTGTCTGCTGTGACTTCGGTCTCCCTAAGGATTCACGGAGATTGCTTGCTGCAGGTGGTGAGGACGTGTTATGATATTTACTTGAGTAGCAAGAATGTGGTGAATCAAACTACTGCCAAGGCATCACTGGTTCAAATGCTGGTTATTGTATTTCGGAGAATGGAGGCAGATTCATCTACCGTGCCATTGCAGCCAATTGTAGTAGCAGAGCTCATGGAACCAATTGAGAAGGCAGACGTGGATGGTTCTATGACAGTGTTTGTTCAGGGTTTTATTACTAAGATAATGCAGGATATTGACGGGGTATTTAGTCCTAGTACACCTAGTGCAGGCATGGGATCAGCGGTTGGGGCACATGATGGGGCATTTGAAACCAAGACATCGACTGTTGAGGGCACAAATCCGGCTGATTTGTTGGACTCAACAGATAAGGATATGCTGGACGCAAAGTATTGGGAGATCAGCATGTATAAGACAGCCTTAGAGGGAAGGAAAGGAGAGTTGACGGATGGTGAAGGGGAAAGGGATGATGATTTGGAGGTTCAGATTGGTAACAAGTTGAGGCGGGATGCATTTTTGGTTTTCCGGGCTTTATGTAAGCTCTCGATGAAGACTCCTCCTAAAGATGCCGTGGCTGATCCTCAAGCAATGAAGGGGAAGATTGTGGCTTTGGAGTTGCTCAAGATTTTATTGGAAAATGCTGGTGCAATTTTTAGGACCAGTGAAAGGTATTGGAAGTGTGGGCTTGTGGCATTATTTAATTTGTTTTTATGGGAGCAATTGAGTAACTTTTGCTAGTCAATCGATGAATTCTGAAACCTGTATCTTGTATGCTACGTTCAATTGGTTATATATATGCCTGAATGATGAATTTATAGATTTGTGGCATGGAAATAATGCAATAGATGTGTAGACTGGTGGTAATTTTGGCCCCATTGTTATTTGGGGTGCTGATAGTTCCTGGAGATGCCTTAACTGAGAAAGAGTGTCATGTTTGCAAGATTGATAATTATATTACAATGATTTATAGCTCATTAGAATAAACACGCCACATGCATTTATTGTCTCAGAATGTGGGTAAATCCTAAGTGAATCTTACCCCTTGATTTTCACTTGATACAATGTCTTAAGAGTGGATCCCTTGTGTAATTTGACGTGATATTGATTATATGGTGCTTTGACTTTAGGAAGCAATTTGAGGTAGGACTCTCTACATCATGGAACTAGATATAAAAATAGTATGGAAAACCTTTAAAAATGCAATAATGTATTTTGCAAATTTTTCTTGCTTGCATGAAATAGGTATACCATATAAATTTGTGATTGCACTACCCAGTTGTTAATATTGCTATGGTTGTTTAGCACCTATGATAAAACTGTTCATCATATAGCTTATTGTTCAGAATTATATTCTATGCAACAAATATAATTGTGCACTAGTCTATTGGATTAGAAACACGTGCTTACACTCCAAACTCCTGTAAAATGCATATCAAATTAATGCTGGAATGTATATTTTGAATTTATTCGTAAATGTTTATGTACTACATGAACATAATATCCATATAACCATTTAATAATTATGCGGCCAAAACATGGTTAATTAATTGGACTTGTTGAGATATCTTGATGCGGATGGATCATAGTTTTCAAAGGTGAGCGCCAGGCGAGGACCCTGCTTTAGGCTCAGTGATTCACTAAAGCGAGTCCAGGCGAGTGCCTGGACTAGTCTTGGAAGTTTACTCAGCGCCCTTGCATGAATTTTTTTTAATTAATTGTTTAATCAAATAGCCAAAACCCAAACCTTAGCAACCCAACGCCTCAACACCGGAATCAGAAGAAGGGAGCTCTGAACAGAAGAACGAGGTAAGCGCATCTACATCCAAAACAACCAGAAAAAGACCGATTTCACATCTTTTGGATGGAGAGGAAGAAGAAATTAATGTTGGTCAAGAAAATGATGAAGTCCAAGAAGAACACAAGTGAGGTCTCTGATGATTTGATGGAAGAACATGAACTTGATTTGGATGATTGAAGAATTTTAATCATGTTATTAATTGCTATTAAATTATTAATTATTTTTTGTTTTGTATGACATTGTGACTTAATTATTTCATATTTTAATATATTTATTCTGAGATAAACATATTTTTTTCAAAAATTTAAAAATGTGCGCTTTGCTTCGGTAAGACGTGCGCCTAGCCTTGCGTCTCAGGCTCCATGGCCTCGGTGCGTCTTGAGCTCTTGACAACTATGGGATGAATGTTTTATACCTGCTCAGAACTTATGATTAACAGTTCTCTTGACGTGGAGACATAGATACCTTTAATTCAACTGAAGTTCTCAGCATCAATTATATTTTTGTTTTTTTGTTAACAACTGCATAAATGTTGTAAACAGAAGAACAGTAGAATGCCAGTTGATTTCGCTTGCAATTTTTTCTTGTCTATGTGGAAAATTTAGTGAAGTTTGTTATTTTTTAATCTCAATCTGTCCTTTTATCATCTAAATTACCCATGTGAACTGGATACAGTAGAATTGCACTTCATCCATTGTTCTTTGCAATTAGCTAGTCACTGGCTTGATTGCTTGAATCATTCATGCATGAGGAGAGGATACAATATAGTATCATTGTTCTCATTATAAATACGCATGTTTGTACATTAAATTAGTGTACATTAAATTAGTTTCTACCAAAAAATTTCCAGTTGCTGCAATATTTCTAACTGAGCTTTGCTGAACCATTGAAATTAATCTAAAAGGCTTGTTCGAGAGCTACAACATTTAGAGTAATTTAATTTGATTAATATTGTTCTCTTCTGTTGGATTTCTGTGCAAATCATTTCGTTTCCAATGGTTTGTTTTTTTCTATATTTTGTGCAATTCAATCGATACTATCATCAATTTGGTAGTACTCTTTGATTGTTAATATAATGATATTAGATCACTCTTCTTTTGCATCGCTTAGATCTGTTTCCTGATTTAATTAGCTGCTTTTCTTTAGTAACATACTTGCATTATTAATCATGCCACTCTGTTTTTTCTTATCGAACAGATTTTTAGATGCTATAAAGCAGTACTTGTGTCTGTCGCTGTTGAAGAACAGTGCTTCAACCCTTATGATCGTTTTCCAGCTCTCTTGCTCAATATTTGTAAGTCTTGTCTCTCGATTTAGAGCTGGTCTGAAGGCAGAAATTGGAGTCTTTTTCCCCATGATCGTCCTTAGAGTATTGGAAAATGTCGCGCAACCGAATTTTCAGCAAAAAATGACTGTGCTTCGGTTTCTAGAGAAGTTGTGTGCTGATTCACAGATCTTGATAGACATATTCCTTAACTATGATTGTGATGTTAATGCTTCAAATATATTCGAGAGGTTTGTTTTTTGTTAACTGTACGTTATTTCTTATGAATGTCTTTGCATTAATGCTTTTGAGTTTGTTATTGTACTTATTTACTGTTAGGTTGAAGTGTCTGGGCAGTTATCTATAGAACCTAAACTCTCTATATCTTTCTCCGTTTTGCTGTCATATGCCAGAATGGTCAATGGACTTCTTAAAACTGCTCAGGGCGTTCCACCTGGTGTTGCAACTACCCTTCAGCCTCCTCAAGATGTTACTATGAAACTAGAAGCTATGAAATGCTTGATCGCTATTTTGAAATGCATGGGTGACTGGATGAACAAACAACTGCGCATTCCAGATTCTCGTTCTGCGAGGAAATTCGAAACTGCCGACAACAGTTCTGATCCTGGCATCTCGTTGGCGAATGGTAGTATAGATGAGCCAAATGAAGCGCCAGATAGTCATTCTGAAGCCTCCAATGAAGTTTCTGATGTTTCAACAATAGAGCAGCGTCGTGCGTATAAACTTGAACTTCAGGTGCACTTTACATTATTCTTGTTTGATTAATTTGGTGGATAGTTCTATCTTTTGACACTACGGAGATCGCTGATGGATTCTAATCTGACATGTATGACAGGAAGGCATCTCTCTTTTTAACCGTAAACCCAAAAAAGGTATTGAATTTCTTATAAATGCCAATAAGGTGGGAAATTCGCCAGAGGAGATAGCAGCTTTTCTCAAGAATGCATCTGGTTTAGATAAAACTCTGATTGGTGATTATTTGGGTGAAAGAGAAGATTTATCTCTCAAAGTGATGCATGCATATGTGGATTCCTTTGATTTCCAAGGCATGGAGTTTGATGAAGCCATCAGGGTCTTCTTACAAGGCTTCAGATTGCCTGGTGAGGCACAGAAGATAGATCGTATTATGGAAAAGTTTGCTGAAAGGTACTGTAAATGCAATCCTAAGGCCTTTACCAGTGCTGACACGGCTTATGTGCTTGCATACTCTGTTATACTGCTGAATACTGATGCTCATAATCCTATGGTCAAGAACAAGGTATTTTTGTATGCCTAAACACGGGTAAATTTTTTACGGTTACGGAGATTTAATATATTCTTCATCTTCTTCATTTTTTATCATTTATCCAGATGTCTGCTGAGGATTTTATTCGAAATAATCGTGGGATTGATGATGGAAAAGATCTACCAGATGAGTACTTGAGATCATTATTTGAACGAATATCAAAGAGTGAGATTAAAATGAAAGATGATAATTTGTCCATCCAACAGAAGCAATCTTTGAACCTGAACAGAGTGCTAGGCTTAGACAGTATACTGAATATAGTGATCCGTAAGCGGGGTGAGGACAATATGGAAACTGGCGACAACCTCATGCGACACATGCAGGAACAATTTAAAGAAAAAGCTCGCAAATCCGAGTAAGATCAACTATGAAATATTTTTAACAGTCTAAAGACTTGACCTGCTTCTTGGCAAAGCATATTTGTGCTTTAGTTTGAGACTTTTTTTCCTTTTTTTCTCCTAATCTGTTATGTTCTTTCATTATGTTGGGAAGTGTAGTATGTGAAATGGTCTCATGTATATATTTACCACAAAAGCATACTTGAAAACAATATGAAGAAGATATTGTTAAGGGACCTTACAATTTGATGAATGGCTGCACTTGCTTTCTCGTTCATGATTGGGCTAACGTACAGTTTTTTTCTTTCTTGTTTGTAGGGACAATGATTGTTATCATGCTTTAGTATATTGTCTAGATTTATTTTAATGTTGAACTTGCATTGGCAACTTGTAGGTCAGTATATTATCCTGCAACAGATGTGTTGATCCTCAGATTCATGATTGAGGCATGTTGGGCTCCCGCTTTGGCTGCCTTCAGTGTTCCTCTAGACCAAACAGATGATGAGGTTGTGATAGAACTATGCTTGGAAGGTTTTCGCAGTGCAATCTATGTTACTGCAGCGATGTCCATGAAAACTCACAGAGATGCTTTTGTGACATCATTAGCCAAGTTTACGTCCCTCCATTCACCTGCAGACATAAAACAAAAAAACATTGATGCTATCAAGGTAAGAATATGTTATTCTTATGTGCTTATCATATATTGGTTTCTGGAATTAATTATGTCCGAAGTCAAGAGGCTATAGTTATCGAATCCTTTTCCAATCTCTGTTCTTTTCAAAGAGTAGTTAAAGTAATATATGCTGTTCAGCTTACTGCCTGCTCAAGATAACAACTAACTCTATTGTCCTGGTTTTATAAGTCTCCCTCATCTTCCCAAGGCACCCAACAATATCTTTTCACCAACCATTCTTGTTTCCTGTTTGGTTTCTTCTCTTCTATGTTCATTTATGGATCCCTGTAGGTTTTTTCCAGCTTTAATGGGTCTGATAAACAATGAAATTACTACCTTGTCTGCTTTTGGCTGATTATTCCCTATTGGTGTCTGTCCCATTTGATAGACCTATGTTCCCATCCCCTCCTTCCTAATCAGGCACATACGTTCGTACACAAAGAAAAATTACACGATTTCCAAATGGGCCCTGCCTCCTATGACTGCCTCTATTGCATTGACTACCTATCTTCATGGTGCTCTACTCTGATTTTCATTTGGGAGTATTTTGTGATTGTTTCTGCGACCATTTTCACCTCCCACTTCTCTATTTTGCCAGCTCTAAGTACAAAGGTTATTTTTCTGTTTTGAGTCTTCACGGTATCACTTTTGTATATGCAGTTAATCTGAGTTTTAAAAACACATCACCAATGCCGTGGAGACATTTGAAACAACTCTTATCTTTCAATTAACTTTGTTTGACAGGCTATAGTTACAATAGCAGAGGAAGATGGTAATTACTTACAGGATGCCTGGGAACATATTTTAACATGTGTTTCACGGTTTGAACATTTGCATCTCATGGGTGAAGGTGCTCCACCAGATGCCACTTTCTTCGCCCTTCCTCAGAACGACTTTGACAAATCTAAACAAACCAAATCTAATATTCTTCCTGCTCTGAGAAAGAAGGGTCCTGGGAAGATTCAGAATGCAGCTTCATCTGTGAGAAGGGGTTCATATGATAGTGCTGGTGTTGGTGGTAATGCTGCTGCTGGAATTACTTCGGAACAGATGAATAACTTGGTCTCTAACTTAAACATGTTGAAACAAGTGGGTGAAGTAAACCGCATATTTACACGGAGCCAGAAACTAAACAGTGAGGCAATAGTTGACTTTGTCAAGGCTCTGTGCAAAGTGTCTATGGATGAACTGCGATCTACATCTGATCCGCGGGTTTTCAGCCTTACAAAGATCGTTGAAATTGCGTATGTTGCTGTTACCTTTTTTTCCTTTTATTGTTCTGAATTTGTTTCTGACATAATTATATGATAAATTTCAATTTTTTCTCCCGTTTTTGTCTTGTTGGCAATGCAAGTCATTGGAAATTTGTTTGTCTTTGAACAGGCATTATAACATGAACCGAATTAGGCTTGTTTGGTCAAAAATTTGGCTAGTACTCTCTGAGTTTTTTGTGACCATTGGCTGTTCGGAAAACCTTTCAATTGCAATATTTGCAATGGACTCGTTACGCCAATTATCAATGAAATTCTTGGAGAGAGAAGAGTTGGCTAATTATAACTACCAAAATGAGTTTATGAAGCCTTTTGTAATTGTGATGCGCAAAAGTAGTGCTGTTGAAATCAGAGAATTGATTATCAGATGTGTTTCTCAAATGGTGTTGTCTCGTGTGAATAATGTCAAGTCAGGATGGAAGAGTATGTTCATGGTAATTAAATTTTTAATTGCTAATTTTTTTTGTTAATGCACTCGGATTTGAATGTTTTTTCCTGGCTCAATTTAGCTTCTTCTAATAATCTTCACTTTTGCAGGTCTTCACAACTGCCGCTTATGATGACCATAAGAACATTGTCCTTCTAGCCTTTGAAATAATTGAGAAAATAGTGCGAGACTATTTTCCTTATATAACTGAAACTGAGACCACCACTTTTACGGATTGTGTAAATTGCCTCATTGCATTCACCAATAATAGATTCAACAAAGACATTAGTCTTAATGCTATTGGTTTCCTCCGTTTCTGCGCTGCAAAACTTGCTGAAGGAGACATCGGCAAGGGAACTTCTGGAAAGTTCTCTCCATCTTCACCTCAGAAAGTAAAAGATAAAAAATTTGAACATGGAGAATCCATAGAGAAAGTGGATCATCTCTATTTTTGGTTTCCTTTGTTGGCAGGTAAACAAACTATTGGTTTTGTTGTTGATTATGTAATAAATGATCAAGAACTCAACCATCATCTGTTCCAACAGTTTCTCTTCTTCTGGTTATTCAAAATGAAATGAAAGTTTAGTTAAAATAATCTGGCTCATTCTTCTTCTCACTGTCTCACCAGGTTTATCTGAACTGAGCTTTGATCCAAGGCCTGAAATCAGGAAGAGTGCCTTGCAAGTACTTTTTGACACTTTACGCAATTATGGTCAACATTTTTCTCTACAATTGTGGGAAAAGGTTTTTGAATCTGTCCTATTTAGAATCTTCGATGATGCTCGACGTGCAATTGATCCATCTGGTGAAAACGCTTTAGGGCACCTGCCCAATGGTGACATGGAGGAACTTGATCAAGATGCATGGCTTTATGAGACGTGCACATTGGCTCTACAACTGGTTGTGGATCTTTTTGTTAATTTCTATGACACAGTCAACCCCCTTCTGAAAAAAGTGCTAATGTTATTGGTTAGCTTTATCAAACGGCCTCATCAAAGCCTTGCTGGTATTGGTATTGCTGCTTTTGTTCGCTTGATGAGCAATGCTGGTGAACTGTTTTCTGAAGACAAGTGGTTCGAGGTAGTTTCATCTCTCAAAGAAGCTGCTGAGGAAACACTTCCCGATTTTTCTTTTGCACTAGAAGAAGGTAAAATATGGGGCAATAAAGAAGAGTTGCATAGAAACAGCCATGATGAATATTCTGGGACAATTACCTCCAACAATGATTCAGATAACTTGAGATATCGCTTGCAAGCTGCTATATCAAATGTCAGATGTAGGGCTGCCATTCAACTTTTATTAATACAGGTGGGTAACATTACAATTAATTATACTTTTTTCCCACCAAAAATATGGCCATCTGTTAAACTAGCCTCTTGATAACCGAAGGTCCTGCTAAAGTTTAGCATTTTTCATTTGAAGTCGTACATAATGATTAATATATTTTATAATTTCTGATTATAGCTTTTCCGTTTATCATGGCAGGCGTTCTTGGAGATTTACAACCTGTATAGATCTCAACTATCAGTTAAAAACACCGTTGTACTCTTCGATGCAGTCCACGCTGTGGCAGTTCATGCTCACAAGATAAATAGTGATGAAGTTCTGCGTTCAAAGCTACTAGAACTTGGATCCCTGACACAAATGCAGGATCCGCCCCTGCTTCGCCTGGAGAATGAATCTTATCAAATATGTCTCACATTTTTGCAGAATCTTGTACTCGACCATCCTCCTAGTTATGAAGAGTTGGAGGTGGAATCATATCTTGTCAACCTCTGTCAGGAGGTCTTGAAGTTCTACATTGATGTTGCATGCTCGGTACAGATTCCCGATTCGGCTCTCAACCAACACACCCACTGGATGATACCTCTAGGTTCTGGAAGACGGAGAGAATTGGCTGCGCGAGCACCTCTAATTGTCGCTACTCTACAGGCTATATGTAGCTTAGGAGATTCTTCTTTCGAGAAGAACTTGTCTCGCTTCTTCCCCTTGCTTTCGAGCTTGATTAGTTGCGAGCATGGTTCAAATGAGGTGCAGTCAGCCCTAAGCGAAATGCTTAATTCATCGGTTGGGCCAGTTCTACTTCGGTCGTTTTGAGCCTCAGAAGACAGGTACAAGTTTTCTTGGAGATGTACGATACTTTTATCAGATATTTTTTTCTTGTAATTTTTTCTTTTACTTTATTATGATTGTTTTGGAAAATATAGGATTTACATTGTATGAAAAGTTGGGTATTGATTTTCTATATCCCAGTGCTTTTTACTGTAGATGACCTTTTAATAGTTAAGCTTTAGGTTCTTATTTTGATTGAGGATTACGTTAATTGAGCCATTTCATACGTTGATTATTCACGAAACTGATGCATCATTGATAATAGATATATAATTAATTGAATTTTATTTGTTAATTTTTATAGACATAATACTTTTTGTTAATTGCATTTTATCTTTAATTTTTATAACATAAATTTCAAATGATACACTTTTCTTGATTATTCTATTTCAAGTATTTACTGATGATGAAATTGATTTATCTCCATGTTGGGTGCAATAATTGTCTTTGTTTAGTAGATCGATCGAACCGTAGTGCTTGAGCTGTTGTGCGATTTAAAAGATTTGACTTGTACTATTACCATCAGCTATAGTTTTTGGTAAAGCGGCAAGCGCTCGGTCCAACAATTGGTATCAGAGCCAAGGTCATGGGTTCGATTTCAATTGATTGCAAGGAGTGCAATTATTGGGTGGGAGATTGTTGGGTGCAATAATTGTCCTTGCTTGGTAGAGCGATCGAACCGTGGTGCTTGAGCTGCTGTGCGGTTTAAAAGATTTGAGTTGCCTCATTACCACCAGCTATAAATTTTGGTAAAGCGACAAGCGTTCGGTCCTACACTCCAAAATCTCAAATGCAATAATATATGTTGGAAAATTCTGGGTGTATACTCTATGTTACATTCAGATTTATATTTTACATGATAAATTCAAAAGTATCATTGAATCCAATTACCTCTATTTTATTTTCAATTCTCTATTACCCTTGAAAATGAAAAATATCATCATGAATGTAACCTTGAGCATGTATACATCTAACATGATTCATATATGTTGCACGATAAGAATTTAAAATTTTCAATTATTTATCATAATTTCTATCATGTATACATAAATTATGAATATAATATTTTTAGTTCTCATGTTAAAGAGTAATATTTTCATATTTTAATCCCAAGCTTTAGTATGGGTTTGCAAATTATCAGTTAATTATTTTCACAAAATACTTAATAAGATTGGGGGGTGTACAAAATTTTGATTTATCAATTTTTAATAAAGTTTGGAATAAAGTACAACTTTAATTAAATTTTGAAATTAAAAATATTTTTTTATTTTATATTATATTATATTATAATTTTTTACAAAATTTCTAATGATAAACTGTATAATTTTGATAACTCAAAGATATATTACGAACAATATTCATTTGATCATAAACTAAATTTGAAAATTAAGTTTTTAACACTTTTTTTGTTGTGAAAATTATTTGCACAGAAGTATTTAACTATTTTGATAAATAAAATTTTGTTTAAAATATAAACACATTTTTTCAAGTTATTATAAAAATAGAAGAATATATGGAATAAAATATTAAAATATAAGATTGAAATATCGGTTGGTTCGAAAAATTTAAAATAAGAAAAAAAATTAAAATAAAGTAACGAATTGGTAAAAAAAACAAAAACAAAAACAAAAAGTAAGGATTAATATAGTGAGTTATATTTGTAATTTTTGCATATTATTGTCAATATTTACAACAAAAATTAAATTAGAGATGAAGTGTATTCAACAAAAATTAGAGTAACATCCAAACTGTTGTTCGTAATTCTATCCTAAAATTATCTCAAGTTTCCCGACTTTTAACAAATTCTTGCAACTATTCCTTCTCCCATCAGTTACTCCAACCGATCAAGGAAACTTTTCCTGAACCTCAATTTCTGCGGTGATTTCGGAACCTGGAAGAGAAGAAAAACCAAGAAACTTGTGTCTTCTGATTTAACTTCTTTAACCTCATCTTTTGCAGCCACGGAGATGTCGTCCCAACTGCAACAAGTTTTCAAATTCATGAACACGAATGGAGACGGAAAGACTCTACAAAAAAAAAAAGGGGGATTAGCGACGGTTAGGACCGTCGCTAAAACCGTGAGGCCGTCGGTTTGGTGGTGCGTCGCCTTCATATAGCGACGTTTTTTCAATAACCGTTACAAAAAGTGATGGTTTTTTAGCGACGGTTAAGACAGCTTGGATACGCCGTCGCTACAATTAGCGACGGTTAAACAAAGACCGTCGTTCAGTTGAGCGACGGTTATAAAATAACCGTCGCACACTTTAGCGACGGTTATACAAACACCGTCGCTATATTTAGCGACGTTTATTTACAAAACCGTCGCTTTATTCATCGACGGTAAAAGACCGTTACTTAATGAAGCGACGGTTTAGATAAACCTATTGAAAAACAATGATTTACAAAATTAATAATCTACTATGCAAATTCATAAATAAACTACTATACAAAAATCTGTTGAAAAATATATTTAAAATGTGAGTATTGAATATTTGAATGTTGAATATTTGAATGTTGAAAATAAGAGTTGTAAATATTGAAAATTAGTGTGTGATGATGTAGGTAATGATGTATTTTATTTTTGGATTATTTGTAAAGATTTCCTATAAATAGATCTCTCATTTGTGAAGAAAATCACAATTGAGTAGAGAGAAAAATATTATAAAGTGTGTAGTTTGGTAAATTTTGAGAGTTTGAGATTTTTACTTTTTACCATAAATTTTTACTTTTTCACAACACGTTATCAGCACGAAGCTCTAAAAGTCCTACATACTTTTCCAAGCTCCAAACAGAAGAAAAAGGTAACAAAAATAATTATATTTATTTTACTGTTATTTATTTATTGTGTATTTATTTAATATACAATATAATGTTATTATTAGAAATAATAAAATAAATTTTTCATAAACTTGTTATAAATCCTGGGAGGATGTTAAGACGACATCCCACACTCCCGGTAAGGGATACGACAAGTATAAAAGCCTATAAGGTTTTTAAACAAAATAAATTATGACACTCATTATAATATTATGATATGATATACATAATTATTTAAACATGTCTAATATTATATATATCATATTATTACCATAAAATTATACAAATACATACCTTTATTTTTTTTGTACCCCAACGGTCATAAATGGTAAACAACGGCTATTTTTTGCCCTATAAATATGATCTCACAAACACATTCCATCACTCCAACTTTCTCTTCTTCTCTAAAAATTATTCATCATCAAATTTTTCGAAGAAAAAAGAAGATGGCTTTCTCAAGGTTATTTTTAATTATTTTGGTTATCATACTCACGAGTCTTTTATTTATCGGAGAATATCCTCCTCGTGTGTTTTTTTTATTTTTATAAATACTTGTACTTGTTGTTTATCCGTTACTTTGTATTGCAATAATTATTAACTAATAAAATGCATCGTAATTTTTTAGTACCACCATGTCAAATTTAACAAAGCTCGAATTTGTTGCGCTCGACATCACGGGAAAGAATTATATGCCATGGACTCTAGATGTAGAAATGCATCTTGAGTCATTGGGTCTAAGCGAGACCATTAAAGAAAATGGCATATGCACGTCACAAGAAAAGGCAAGAGCCATGATATTTTTGCGTCGACATCTCGACGATGGATTGAAATGTGAATATCTGACTGAAAAAAATCCCATGGCTTTGTGGAAGGGATTAAAAGAAAGATTCGAACATATAAGAGAAGTTATACTTCCGACCGCCCGGGATGAATGGAATACATTGAGATTCCAAGACTTTAAAAAAGTCAGTGATTACAATTCGACGATGTATAGAATAATCTCGCAATTAAAATTTTGTGGACATGAGGTCACAGAATCTGAGATGCTTGAAAAAATATTTTCCACGTTTCATGCATCAAATATTACTCTACAGCAACAATATAGAGTACGTGGATTCGCGAGATATTCTGAACTCATCGCCTATCTTCTTGTGGCGGAAAAAAACAACGAGCTATTAATGAGAAATCATCAGTCCCGACCCACTGGATCAACAGCATTTCCAGAAGTAAATGCTGTAAGTAAAAATGAATTTAAACCTGGAAACCAAAATCAAATTCAAAGACAAGGTTTTGGTCGAGGTCGAGGTCGAGGTCGTGGACGTGGACGTGGAATTGGCCGTGGTCGTGGTCAAGGCCGTGGTTTTGAAAATAATCGAGATAGTTATTTTTATAACTCATCTCAAAAGAACGTCCCAAACCATCCACAGAAAAGACATCATGAGAATACAAGTGTTAATGAGAAGCACTCAAAAAGATATGAAAGTTCTTGTTACAGATGTGGTACTCCAGGACATTGGTCGAGCCCCTGAGCACCTTTGTAAACTTTATAAAGAATCATTAAAGGGGAAAGAAAAGGAGACCAACTTCACTGAACGCAGTGACCGTTTGAGTGATTCAACTCATTTTGATGCTGGTGATTTTATGAATGATTTCTCTGGAAATGATCAATATGTTGGTGGGATAGAAATGAACAATATTGATGCTGCAGATTTTCTCAACGATTTCTCTGAAAATGAACAATATAATGGTAGAATATAAATGTACAATAATCTATTTTTCATGTATTCATAGAATAATATTTTATTGTATAATTATGATTTGTGTTATATTTAAATATATATTGCAAGTAATTTCTTTCATTGCATATTTTTTTGAAGTTCAAATATGGAAAATGCTATGAGCAAAGCTGAAGTTTGCATACCCGATAGTGGTACAACGCACACTATCCTCCGAGATAAAAGATATTTCTTGGAACTAAAACCAACAAAAACAACGGTGAATACAATATCAGGTCCTGTAGACTTGATTAAAGGATGTGGTAAAGCACAATTTTTGTTACCTAATGGTACAAAATTTTTGATCAATGATGCTTTATATTCACCACAATCGAAAAGAAATTTGTTGAGTTTTAATGATATATATTCCCATGGGTATGATACTCAAACAATGAATGAAGGGAATGAGAAATATATGTGTCTTATCACATATAAATCAGGAAAGAAATATGTGATTGAAAAACTACCAATGCTCCCTACTGGATTGCATTATACACATATAAGTCCCATTGAATCAAACATGGTAGTTGATAATTCTTCGATATTAACCAATTGGCATGATCGATTGGGACATCCTGATTCAACAATGATGCGAAGAATTATAGAAAATACACATGGTCATCCACTGAAAGACCAGAAGATCTTTCAGAATAATAAGTTTCAATGTAAAGCATGTTCTCTTGGAAAACTTATTATAAGACCATCACCAGTCAAAATCCAAACTGAATCACCAATGTTTCTTGAACGTATTCAGGGTGATATTTGTGGACCAATCCATCCACCATGTGGACCATTCAGATACTTTATGGTATTGATTGATGCCTCCAGCAGATGGTCACATGTATGCTTATTATCAACTCGAAATGTTGCATTTGCAAGATTACTTGCTCAAATAATAAAATTGAGGAATCAATTTCCCGATTATACAATCAAGAAAATTAGACTTGATAATGCTGGTGAATTTACTTCCCAAACTTTCAATGATTATTGTATGTCTATGGGAATCATTGTTGAGCATCCTGTTGCTCATGTACATACACAGAATGGATTGGCTGAATCATTGATTAAACGTCTGCAAATGATTGCTAGACCAATGATAATGAAAACAAAGCTCCCTATTTCTATATGGGGACATGCAATTTTACACGCTGCTTCATTAATTCGCATCAGACCAAGTGCATATCATAAATACTCCCCATTGCAGCTTGCATTTGGTAAAGAACCAGACATTTCTCATCTGAGAATTTTTGGATGTATGGTGTATGTGCCTATTGCACCACCGCAACGAAAGAAAATGGGACCTCAAAGAAAGGTTGGAATTTATATCGGTTATGATAGTCCATCAATCATTCGATATCTTGAACCTCAGACAGGCGACGTGTTCACAGCACGTTTTGCTGATTGTCATTTTAATGAGGAAATCTTCCCAATGTTAGGGGGAGAACAGAAACATACCGAAAAAAAAATTACATGGTATGTATCATCATTGTTACATCTGGATACAAGAACAAAACAATGTGAAAAAGATGTACAACAAATTGTACACTTGCAAAGAATAGCAAATCAAATACCAGATGCATTTGCAGACACAAAAGGGGTAACTAAATCATATATACATGCTGCAAATGCCCCTGCTCGAATTGAAATTCCAAAGAAACAAATGGAAGATACTCATGATGTCATTAAACGCCTGAAGCGTGGAAGGCCAGTCGGTTCCAAGGATAAAAATCCTCGAAAAAGAAAATTCATAGAGAAACACGATGATCACAAAATAAAGAATGACGTTTCTGAAGAAACACATGATGATCACAAAATAGAGAATGGTGTTCCTGAAGAAACACATGATGATGAAAATGTTCTGTCAGAACCACAAACTGACGAGAATCATGAAATCTCTATCAATTATATTAATACTGGAAAAATATGGAACCGAAAAGATATAGATGAAATTGATGATATATTTTCTTATAATGTGGCAATCGACATCATAAATGATAACGAAGATCATGAACCAAAATCTTTTGGTGAATGTAAAAATCGGCAGGATTGGATAAAATGGAAAGATGTCATCCAGGTTGAATTAAATTCGCTAAATAAACGTAATGTTTTTGGACCTATAGTCCTTACACCTGAAGGTGTAAAACCTGTTGGATACAAATGGGTTTTTATTCGAAAGCGAAATGAGAAAAATGAAATAGTAAGATATAAAGCTCGACTTGTTGCACAAGGTTTTTCTCAAAGGCCTGGAATTGATTATGAAGAAACGTATTCTCCTGTGATGGATGCAATTACGTTTCGGTATTTGATTAGCTTGGCGGTATCTGAAAATTTAGAAATGCGTCTTATGGATGTTGTTACAGCTTACTTATATGGATCACTTGATAGTAATATATATATGAAAATCCCTGAAGGATTTAAGATGCCTGAAGCACAAAGTTCAAAACCCAGAGAATGTTATTCTGTGAAATTACAAAGATCATTATATGGGTTAAAGCAATCAGGTCGAATGTGGTATAATCGACTAAGTGATCATTTGATGAAAAAGGGATATGTAAATAATTCAATATGCCCTTGTGTTTTCATTAAGAAAACAACATCCGGATGCGTAATTATTGCTGTATATGTTGATGATTTAAACATCATTGGAACGAATAAAGAAATTCAAAAAGTTGTGTCATACTTGAAGGAAGAATTTGAAATGAAGGATCTTGGAAAAACCAAGTATTGTCTGGGTTTACAAATTGAACAAAAAGAATGTGGAATGTTTGTTCACCAGACAAATTATACAGAGAAGATCCTTAAACGTTTTAATATGGATAAAGCAAATCCTTTAAGTACTCCAATGGTTGTTAGATCATTAAACATAGAAAATGATCCATTCCGTCCATGTGAAGATGATGAAGATATTCTTGGTCCAGAAGTACCATATCTAAGTGTCATCGGTGCCCTTATGTACCTTACAAATTGTACAAGGCCTGATATATCTTTTGCCGTGAATCTGTTGGCAAGATTTAGCACATATCCAACAAAGAGACACTGGAACGGAATTAAACATATATTCCGTTATCTACGAGGAACGACAGACTTGGGACTTTTGTATTCAAAAGATGCTAATCCAAGTATAATTGGTTATGCTGATGCTGGATACTTATCTGATCCACACAAGGCACGTTCCCAAACTGGATATGTATTTACTCGTGGAGGCACTGCAATATCTTGGCGTTCTCAGAAACAAACGCTCGTAACAACTTCATCAAATCATGCCGAGATTATTGCACTACATGAAGCAAGTCGTGAATGTGTGTGGTTAAAATCAATGACCCAACATATCCAAATTTCATGCGGATTATCATCTGATGAGAAGCCTGTGATACTATATGAAGATAATGCTGCATGTGTTGCTCAAATGAAAGAAGGATACATAAAAAGCGACAGAACTAAACATATTCCTCCTAAGTTCTTCGCATTCACCAAGGAGCTTGAGAAGAATAGATGTATTGATGTTCGTCACATTCAATCAAGTGAAAACTCATCAGATCTCTTCACAAAGGCACTTCCTACGTCAATATTCAGAAAGCACATATATAATATTGGGATGCGCAATCTACGAAATTTGTGAAGAATTGTTCGTGTCAACATGAGGGGGAGTTTACGTGACTGCACTCTTTTTCCCTTACTATGGTTTTTATCCCAAATGGGTTTTTCCTAGTAAGGTTTTTAACGAGGCAGTACAAAAACACGTAATGAAGACATCATCGTATCATGATCATCATCACAAGGGGGAGTGTTGAAAAATATATTTAAAATGTGAGTATTGAATATTTGAATGTTGAATATTTGAATGTTGAAAATAAGAGTTGTAAATATTGAAAATTAGTGTGTGATGATGTAGGTAATGATATATTTTATTTTTGGATTATTTGTAAAGATTTCCTATAAATAGATCTCTCATTTGTGAAGAAAATCACAATTGAGTAGAGAGAAAAATATTATAAAGTGTGTAGTTTGGTAAATTTTGAGAGTTTGAGATTTTTACTTTTTACCATAAATTTTTACTTTTTCACAACAAAATCAAATATTAAATTTTCTGTAAAAAAAACGCTTTAAAAAACATAGCCGAAAATCGCGTAAAGAGAACGTTCGCGAACCTCGGAATATATAGAATCATAACGAAGGTTTTTGCTAAAAACGTCGCTCGTAGCGACGGTTTTGAGATAAACCGTCGCCTATAACGACCATTTTTCTTTAGTCGGCGACGGTTTTCGCAGAATCGTTGGTCTTAGAGACGGGTTTAGGATAAGCCGTCGCTAGTGAGAAACCTTTGCTTAATTTGTTAGGCGACAGATAAAAACTGTCGCTACTATAGCGACGGTTTAATAAAAACCGTCGGCATACGAGCGACGGTTTATATAACCGTCGCTAATCCAACAGTTTTTATGAAGTGATGTGAACAATAATTTTTTTTTTAGGACCGGGTTTTACCCTTTTTCCAAAATCATATTTAATGCGTTTTTGACATATTCAATTAGAAAAACAACTATGAAAATGATCATAGCTGCTGCTTAATCTTTAACTGATTTAGAACGAAATCTCAGGTTTAATAACCCAACAGTAACAAATTTTTTTCCCTAACACCCCCACACAAATAAATTAAAAGGATAATTGTAATGAATATGAAAAATCTCAAAACATTAAATATTCGCTTATATTAATGTCATATGATTTACACTCTTTAATTGCTTTTTAATGAAAAAAAATGTGAAATAAATATTCTCTGTTACACTAGCTTGGTGTCTTTTGGTAGTTTACTAATAATATATTTTTATATTCATAATTGGATTATAAAATGTACAACAAGAAACAAAAAAATATAGTCTCCATTTTTTTATCCTATAATAAATGAAATTGTTTAAGAATAAAATAATATTCTCGGTCCAATAACTTGTTTAATTTTTTGTGTTGAGTTAAACCGTCGTCAATAGCAACGGTTTTTGACTAACCTTCCGTTTTGATGCAATAGCGCCGGTCTACTAAAACCGTCGTCTAGTATGGCGACGGACTTATAATATACCGTCGCACATAGCGACGGACATAAATATAAACGTCGCCAAAGGCGACGGTATAAAAACCTGACGCAAAAAATGGCGACGGGTTTGGTAGAACAGTCGCAATATTAGCGACATTTATTCTATAAACTGTCGCTATTTCAGCGACGGTACTGATAAACCGTCGCTAGTGAGTATGCGTCGCTAAAGAGCGACGGTGTATATAATACCCGTCGCTAATCCAACCGTTTTTTTTTTTTTTTGTAGTGAGAGATATGATGCCTTCAGAGCTCAAACAGGTTGTATTGAGCTTGGGGGACTAGAACTCCATGGCTGCAACAGAATTAGCAGAAAGGATGGTAAGAGAAATGGACTGCGATGGATTAGGGAGTGTAGGAAAGATGATCCGCCAGACTCCAGCCAGCTTTCTAGTCTGGTCTAGACAAAAATGTTCGGGAAAATTAATAACCTCCAATATGAGTTTTCTCTGTTCCCTTTTTTTGAAGAAACGGGCCTAATATTTTCGTCGTTGTCCAGTTGCTTTAGAGTTTAGACAGACTACTTGTGGCTATGAGCTATCAGGTCCACTTTCACCAGAGCCAACAAATAGAATAGTTTTGCTACTTGGTTTATACACGGGACGACAGGTTAAAAACTATAAACTCGTGATCAAATACACAGTATAATTTTTAAGAAGACTCGCGAAATCATTTTTTTTTAAAAATAAAATTTGTGTAGAGTCATCAAATAAATCCTCCTCCCTCGCAAAAGTAACGATGCTTGGAAATTAAATTCATCTAAGGACCTCGCACGGAAAGCATAATTGGAAAAAAAAAATCTTATCTTTACAAATTATACCATATTTACCAATTAATTTAAGAGCAGGTCTCTTGTGAAACGGTCTCACGAATCTTTATCTGTGAGACGAGTCAACCCTACCGATATTCATAATAAAAAGTAATACTCTTAGCATAAAAAATAATATTTTTTTATAGACGACCCAAATAAAAGATCCGGCTTACAAAATATGACCCGTAAAACCGTCTCACACAAGTTTTTATCTTAATTTAAAGGATTATTTTACCAGATTCCCCCATTAAAATAATCATGTTCATTAGCTAAGCTAATCAATATATAGTGGGAGATATTGGACCACACACACTATTAAATACTATAATGTGATGTGCACTAATTAGGGTCTCACAGTGTGGAATTATAGCTCGACGGTGTGCTTGCTTGGATTGAAGCTACGACTCCAAATATATTTTAGTTGTTTAGATAAATTTAATCGAGAGATTCCAAATCCAAATATACTATATCGATCAATATATATAATTAATATAATGGATTTCAACTGCGTCCAATATTTCTGTCATTTCATTATATATATATATATATATATATCGAGCTCGATCGGGAGGCTTATGTTACACGATGAACCGATCTTTAAGATCTATGATGCAACAGTGAAAGGGTTGATATATAATTAATTAATAGTTTTGTTTATAAAGATAAATACACCATCCCACGTTCAGCCTAGCTTTCTTGGAAGATGCATGTGAATGGAAGTGGGTTGAAATTTGTTGCGCTCCATTTTCTTTATCTCTTTCTTTTGAAGGGATTAATCAATTAATTAATACAAATTGCATCTGTAATGGGGAATAATTTAAGGGGATAAATCGAACAATAGCCGACCAAAGTAGAGGTCAACACGTGATGGAGAGGATTGATTTCGAATCCCTTTGTCATGAACTTTCTGCGCACCCCAGTTCTATATGACGTTACTATCTCTTATTTTAAACGACTTTGAATTTTTATTTATAATATATATAAAAATATTTTTTTTTTATGAGTTAAGTATTCAAATATTGGTTTCGGTGTGATAACTTTGATTTTTTTTATTGCTTTAAGTCTTATTTCGACGGAGTTCTGAAAGGACATCAAAAAATGTTGACGTGCATAATGTCACGTCAGCAATCAGACCACAATAACTTGAAATTTATATTATATATCCGTTGCTAAGTGTTAAAGGTCATGAGTAATGAATGTCACCATTTTCTTTTCTAATTCATGGGTTGGGAGAGATACTTATTAGGGTTTATATACAATTCTCATAATCTTTAATTTGTCGTCCCGCCTTTAAAGTAATTCTTGTATGCAATGACTTATTTCAAGTGTTTATCAACTTCTACGTATATTTCCAAAAATTTCACCAGCTCGAAGCTGAAAACACTTAAAATAACCTATTGCAAATATTACCTAAATATAATTATCAAAGAATATAGCTTTTTTTCCTCGAGGGAATATGATGAGTAAAATATAATAATAAAGTTCAAAATATTAGAAAATGTGTAATTATTATTACTATTAATCTCAACCAGAGTAATTAGGCACGCCTCATGACCTAATTATGGGTAAAGATTTTGAAATTTAATATATACTAATTATAAGTCCACGTCAAACTATGCAAAAATATTTATATGTAGACCCAATAATCAGATTCATGTATCTTCCAAAAGTCAAAACAAGAACAAAGGACTTGAGTTCGGTTCAAGTTCTGAAAAAATAAAAACCGAAATTATGTAGAATATAATGATAGATAATTTGTAGGATTAAGCGCTTGTGATAACTATGCATTTCAAATATTTTAAACTGTAATACAGCTCAAATACTATATTTCGATTGCTCAACCTTATAATTATTGCATTTGACAAATTTTTTAGTTAGTTTTAAATTCCCAAAGACTATATAGACAACTTAATTTATTTTTATATATTTAATAAAATACTTCAATTATGATGTGACCCTTTTATTAATCACTAATTTAAAAGGATAATTTTTGTTTGATCCAACCTACTCCAATGTATTTTTATACACTATGATCAGGCACATAAATGGCTTGTAGGTATCATTTAATTATTATACATGATTATTTTTATATTCATAATAATTTTTTAATGATTGAACTTGATTAATAAAATTTTATTAAAGAATATCAAAAGTACTCTGAATAATGATTGTACAAATAATGAATTTTTATATTTAATTTTGTTATTTAAATTCAAAACATATATGACTTTTTTAAAATATGTTATACTTTCTCAACATTCTAAAAGTTTCCCAATTAATAAAATTATCTTTATTCTAATGTCTGGAGTTCACGACAAATGAAAGGACTCATAAAACAATTAAATGATTGAAAGTCATTAATTTAATTAGTTTAAAGAAAACATAATGATTGGGATGAACATTATCAAATGTATAATAATTATAGTTAGTTAATTAATTAAATTAATTCATATAGGAAATTGAATCCAACATAATTTATAACATCTCTAAGTATATATTATGTTACGATCTTTTAGGTAAAGTACATGGAAAGCAATATTTAATATAGTATATATATCTTTCGTACGTGTCTGAAATATAATACATGAATTAATGTGCTAAACAAAGATGTACATCAATTAATTCTGTTTAGAAAAATTTCATGTTTCAAATCAAAAAACTTTGCGGTCATGGAAATAGTTAGCCTTATTCAATATTAGCCATTATTTTTAATGCCATTAAATTTTATTTAAAGGTTATTTCCCTTTTTTTTAATTCCCTGTAAGCAACTATACACGTGATTTAAAACAAGAGGTAAATTATATTATCGACCGATTCACGGTTTTAGTCCATTAATTTCTAATTTTTCTCTCCAATTTTAGTCTTTTTTTACTCGAGTACGGACATGACAGCGTTTCAGTTCATAAAACGCTGCAAAATAATGGGTTTCAATCTAATTTCAACGTCGACGTCTATTTGTTTAATATATAATGTAAAAATGGTAAACAATGATTGAAATATGTTTAATAATTTTTTTTTATGACGATTAAAACTTGTAGCCGCTACTTTTTAGCTTGTATCAGGTAAATTCTCTCACACACAGTAGCTTGAGAACTTGTACTGGACAAAACATGTGTGACAAGTTCGTGTTATCGTTGATAGATAATAAACTTCAATCATAAATTCTATTTAGTTGAAACACGTTGAAGGTAAATTTTTTACAGTCTCTGTATATATACCACAAAAAATTCTCGAATGTCTGATATATTTGTATGATCTGTTATATTTCAAGGGCGGAGCGAAATCGCCCGCCAGACACGGTCTGCGCCCTGCTGGCTCCATTATTTTGCGTGGATCTTTGGGCCAATCAATCCCAATTTTCTATGCCCCACATGCGCTGCGGTGGGGCTCTCGGTTTTTCCCACTTCTCACTAAATAAATTTTTTATCCTTGTTCAAAAATAATTTGTTTAATATCAAATATTTAACATATCATATAAATAATTAATTACGATTAATTTTGCTCATTATGCCTCATTAGTTGTTGTTTTATTTGTATTGTTTTATATTACTATTCCTCAAAATTTGTAAAAATACCCTTTCAAAGAAAAACTATTAATTAATTCGTCTTCGTTTGAAGCAACGAAATGTACGCTCGAAATTTATTATTTAAGACACACACATACTTTTGTAATCAGACATTATACATCTAAAAATCATTAATTTAATGAAATTTTAATCTTGATACCATGATAAATAAATAAATAATTAAATTACTCTTGACAACTTTTTTTTAAAAAAACCCAAAATATTCATATAAATATTTTTTGTTTATAAAATTACAAGAAATTAATATCTTAGGGCATCCGCATCCGTACACATTAATCTATGTTATTAACTTTCCATCTCCTCAAAAATTATGGGGTCCACGAGCCACATATTCATTACATTAACACTTTCTCATTATTAACACACACTCACATTAATTAAATATCAACTTTCATTATTTATGGGTCCCACTGTCCACTTACTCATTTTTTTTAATTTTAATTAATTCAATATCTTTCTAATTTTGTTAAAATTTTACAACAAATATTATTAAAAATAAATAGTATTATTATTTTAAAAATAACTTAATTTCAATATTCATTAAAATATTATTAAAAAATGATAAAAATGTTGGACTCTTTTATTTAAAATATTATTTAAAAAATGAAAAAACAAAATTTAATAGTTTTATTGATTATTTTACGAGTTTCATTTATGTAAACACTAATGTAACTAGCCGTCAGATTCAATGTTCTCAAAAATGCAGATTCAACACAAAAATGCAGATTCAATGTTCTCTAAAATGCAGATTATTTTACGAGTTTGTGAGAAAGCGTCGCACATAGCGACGGGTTTTGAGAAACCGTCGCAAGTAGCGACAGGTTTTGAGAAACCGTCGCAAGTAGCGACGTTTTTCAATTTGCGACGGTTTACGAAAAACCGTCGCTATTTGCGAAATAATGTCGTTCATTCTGATGAATTTCTTGGCTGACATGGCAGCCAAGATTAATAATTCATGCACCACATTGTGCATGAATATTAATGTGTGTTAATAATCACCCATTGATGCAACAATGTGGGTGCCATCAGAGGGAAAAAAAATCTAATGGCCCACATATACTATGCTAATTGAATTTCCACTCTATCGTGTCTTTATCTCCAGGTTAACAGGTTCACTTCCCACATTAAACAACAAAACGCCACCGTTTTATATCATATAATTCGACAAGATGACTAAATGTGCCATCTTGTCTTATATTGAATTTGATCATACATCGACCCCACAAACTCAATTATTACTTTGTTTTTAGTTAATTTGAAACATTATACATAAATATTAATTCTTATTTTGACATTTAAGAATGCGTATGCCTCCATTTAATCTTACACCAAAAATTTTGTGAGATAAATATCTTATTTGGACAACTCATTAAAAAATATTATTTTTTTATCAAAATTATTACAAATATAGGTAACGTTGTCTCGTCTCAAAAATAAGTATTCCCGAAACCGTCTCACCAAAAATATATTATTATGTCTGTTAATTGGGGTTTGACAATTTGAGTTTATAGAGGGCCTGATGAGTCCTTTGTTAAGTTTATTGATAGTTGACCTAAATTATCACAACATACATACATACATACATATATATACATATATACATATATATTGCATATACTTTTATAGATATCTTTATATTCCAATAATTGCTGTCTCCAAAGCATCCGGAGTTTGGTTCGAATTTGAGTTCACGTTTCAACTCTTAATAGGGAAAAAAGTTTAAGCTAGATCAATCAGTGCTTGCAATCCCAACCTAACTAGACTCGCAAATTTTGTTTCAAGATTTCTAAAATTATATAGCTTTTTGGTTACATCAAATTACTGATATGAATCCGCATGTGTTTCATTATATGTATCATTTTATTCAAATTTTTTTGGCCACTCAAAGCCAATATTAATAGCTAGCAACTTTGAAAAATCGCAAAATATTTCTTGAGAAATCTATAATGAAGGGAAGAGACAGGATAGAGAAAAATGGCAGCACAGCATTCCCCATGCGGCCTAGCGCACGCTGTCTCTCTCTCTCTCTCTCTTCTTTTGGACCAAACCCTAAACCAAACTTCACTTATCTTCTCCAAGAAATAAAATACCAATTTTACTTTTCCGATACATACGTACAAACTCAACGACGAGATCGAATATTTATTGATGGATCTTTCAGCTCAAATCTTGGTCACTTGTGATAATTACGCTCATGTTCATGAGCTGAAGGACGTTACTCAGTTATAGAGTTTCATTCTTGTCTAATTTCCCAAGAAAAAGCTAACCCTTTGTCGATTTCCTCCAACTTTTGTCAAGATTTTGTGTATTTGAAATAAAAAGAAGGAAAATTTATAGATATTGTGAGGTTTGTGAGAATTGGTACTACTGATGGATCGGCTAGCTCAAGGCCGCCCTTTACCACCGCCGTTCCTCGCCAGAGATCTTCAGCTCCACCATCACCGCCAATATCAGCAGCAGCATCACCAGAATGATCCAGAAGATGAACAAAACGGAAACAGGAACCCAAACCGTATGGTGAAGCGAGACCGTGAAGAGAATCATGGTTTTCCGACCACTAATTCTTCCATCAACATGGCTACCACCACGCCGACTTCTGAAGGCAAAGAGGTTGCGCAGCTCGCTGGCGATCAAAGCGAGGTCACTAGAAGACCTCGGGGCCGCCCCTCCGGCTCCAAGAACAAGCCTAAACCCCCCATCATAATCACTAGAGATAGTGCAAATGCACTCAGATCCCATGTTATGGAAGTTTCCAACGGCTCTGATATTCAGGAGAGTATATCAATCTTCGCCACAAGGCGGCAGAGAGGTGTTTGTATATTGAGCGGCAACGGCACGGTTACGAATGTCACACTCCGACAGCCTTCTGCGCCGGGTGCGGTTGTGACTTTACAAGGCAGGTTCGAAATTCTCTCTCTTTCGGGTTCGTTTCTCCCACCTCCAGCTCCGCCCGCCGCATCTGGTCTGACTATATATTTGGCCGGCGGGCAAGGACAGGTCATGGGGGGAACGGTTGTTGGGCCACTTCTGGCTTCCGGGCCGGTGGTGATAATGGCAGCATCATTTGGTAATGCAGCTTACGAGAGGCTGCCTCTGGAAGAAGAAGAGGCGGCGGTGGGAGGGCAGGGAAGCGGGCAACTGGGATCTCCGGGGCTTGTGGCTCAGCAGATGATGAATGATCCCAACACAACTATGTTTCAAGGGATGCCTCAAAATTTCTTAAATTCATGTCAATTACCATCCGAAGCAGCTTACTGGGGAACAGGTCGCCCTCCGTTTTAAATCAATCAAGAAATCAAACAACCTGGTTAATTTTCTTAAAATTTATGGACTTGATTTCTCTAGTTGTGGAAAATTATCTAATTCGCATTAGTTCCTCCTCGTCTTCGTGATATTTTTAAAGAATTAGTACTTTTCTCGAGTCTTGGTTTCATGCACCGGTTAAAATTATCATGCCCTTGTGCCTTTTGAGAAGAACTAGGGATGTACAAAGTCGTGAATTCTTACAAATTACAAGCTGGGAGTAGAAATATTGGAAGACATGAAATCTAAAAGTTTTCGTCAAGAATTTCATTGCTTTGTCCACATTTTCTTGTTTGCAGTACCTACTGAATTCTGGTAACTTGTCTGACAATCATATTCATCGATCACTTTCTGCGGAAGCAATAAGGTCTTCCTTTTTTTCTTCCTTTTCGTTGGTTTTTGGTTATTTAAAGTTTCTCCTTTTAGTACTACGATATCCAGAATTGAACCATCTCATAAAACTAACCTACTTAAACATGTCTTCTCCTTTCGGGATAATTATGACATCCAAATCTTTTAGATTAAACAGATAGAGATAATTAAATATGCAGCACTTATGACATAAAATAATCCAGCAAAAAGTTCGATACATATATAAAAATCATTGGTTTATATTTATAAATTAGTCTTTTTTGTGCGTGCGTGTGTGTGAATCATTCTTGACTGCGTAATGAAAATTCTGAAATATGAAGTTTCAAGGTACGCATTTGGTGGGCAGTAGCTAGGCAAGATGTTTTGAGTAGCAGTGCATGAAAATGAGGTTGGTTTGTTAAGAGTAATAATGAAAAATGGACAGAGATGTGTGGGCTTAACATGATGCCTTGATTTCTTGTATGTTGACTGAGGCGCAGAGACATGAATATTGGGTACTGGACTACACGTGCACTGCTCTGAACTTGGCTCTTTTTCGAGGCAAAACTAACTCCCTCTTCCACCACATCCGAAACCCATGCCACCTCCAACTAACAGCCAATCTACAATTCTTCGTAATTACTACTCCCAATCCCACGTCATCTATATAACATTTTAATAATGTTAATTAAATCATATTTTTCATGTTGTATGGTTTCTTTGCCATCATAATACTGTAAATTGTCAAAATTGAGTTTTTATTTTGTATCTTTCCGTTTTTAATAATTTTAGTTTTTTTTTTCTCAATGAGAGTGTTAAGGTTATACTATTAATCTCGATCCTGATATTTGTTTGGAAAGACATACAGCTAAATGATGATGTTTGTATGGAGATATTTGCTCAACATCCCCCAGGTTTTTCTGTTCTCTTGGGGATATGTGTAAATATATGGATTGATTTTTTAAGATGTGTTGTGTTTAAACTTCTTATTTTTTTAATGATCTGTTGATGAGGCTTAGAGATCATAGATCGTGCTTAAATTCCTTAATTTCGTCAAGATTCCTGCATTGTGTTATAGTTTAGGTGCATTCTGCGTACAGATATTTGAGTATGTCTCTTGTGAGACGATATCACAAATTTTTATCTCTGAGACGGGTCAACCCTACTGATATTCACAATAAAAAGTAATATTTTTAGCATAAAAAATAATAATTTTTCATGGATGACCCAAATAAGAGATCCGTTTCACAAAATACAACTCGTGAGACCGTCTCACATAAATTTTTGCTCAAATATTTATTAGGCTGACAAAAGAGTTTGACATAATTTCTCATATATATATGAAATATTCTCTCCGTCTCGTATATTATTATATATAAGTTTATGTATGTCTTAATATAGATTAAGAAAATTATTGAAAAAATAAATTTTACTAATAAATTTTTCACTTTATCTTTATTTAATGAGTTTTTTAATATGATAGAAAATTTATTAGAAGTAGTTAATGCATTTTATGATATATATATAAATTGATAAACGAATAGAAAAAGAATACTAAATATGAAAATTGAAATATATATTATATCTCAGTTTAAATCAAATTTTGAGGTTTATCATAATTTAAGAAAACGTTTTTTTTTCGAAAATATAAAATCTACATAATTTTTATACGGAGCAAGAGATTTAATTAATGTCCTGAGGAACAATCAGTGAAACACAAACAAGCCCCCAAAAGGCTGCTCTATCAATCATGTCATTTGAACAGTCCTCTTCAAAAAAAAAACATATTACAGATAAATATTTTAAAGGTTTTATTTATTGGAAAATCCAAACAATTAACAAGTTTTCTCCATTGTTCTGACAATCTGGTACCTTCTAGCGCCAAAAGAGTGATAGATCAATGATACAGAGACTGGCAAGTTCTCGACATCAAGACAACTTGATCACATAAAAGATGCAAAACCCAAATCAAGAAAAAGTGAAATTCTTCCTCTTCTCCAAGAAACATGACTTATCTTGGTTTTCAAACTCAGACATTGCAATCTTTAAGTGGATTTATTGAAATCATCTAATTTTTTGATTTAAAAAAAAGTCATTTTGAATTTTACTTCTCTCTTCATTCTTTCACCATCTAAGAGCGAATTTCCTCCCTCTAGTGATAAAAACAACTTTAAATGTCGATAACAGTAACTTTCTTAGCATTCTTCATCATATATTATCATTGTTTCCAGAAAACGAATGGACATATATCAGAAGGGCATTTCTATTTTGTCTCAACATTATCCAGAAGTTTGATAATGCAACATTTTCAAAGTCGTGTCTTCCTCCTACAAAATCAGACTCAGAACCCCAACTGCTCTAAAATGCCAACTTAGAATAGAACAACTTCTTCAACATATGCACATTATCGACAATGACTACTTGCCTCGGCTATAAAACAAAATAATAAAAGTTAAAAAAACTACTAATTTGCACAAAAAGAGAATATATATAAACTAATCTAGATTCTAGAGATGCTCATTATCCAACATAATCTTCTTGTGTGTCATTAACATCTTCCATTTCATCATTCGCCACTACTCCGTCTCTGCCAACTGTCTCAGTATCTGATACACCTCCAGCAACAGCTTCGTTCACATCTTCGTCTTTATCACAACAATCTTCAGTTTCGGAAGAACTTACTATTCCATCACATCCAACTTGATTATCTCTTATAACAGTGCTGCTAAATTGTTCCTTTGAATTGGGAGAAATGATAGCTATCATATCACACAATAGTATTAGATTTTGAGTGTCAGAAGCATTAGCATCAGATTTTGAGGATGGTATGTGTTGACTCTCAGCTACAAGACTGTTGGAGTCCTTCACAGGCAACGCAGTACCATCATCGTATCTGCTCCTTGGAGAATCGTTCTCTCCATGGGCAGAAGGAGCGGTGCTGCATGCCCAACTCCCAAGCACTTCTGAGGCCAAAAGGTCACCTGTTTTGATACTTCCTCCACCTTCAGTGTCTTCCATTGGGTTCTGTACGGCCAAAGGACTGTTGGATTGACAGAGAGGAGAAGGATCAGGCCTTCTGTTTTGGGCCTGATTCAGAGCTTCTGAGTTTGTTTCATCATCTATCAGCATTTCATCATCATCCGAGGTGCTAAATTTATTTAAATCGGATTTCAGACTTCTGTGAAGAGATTGGCTTTCAGTTTCCACAACTTGTTCAGTTTCAGCAACATCTCCTTCCAGAATTGGTGATGTACCAACGGCCTCGGTTTCAGGGAATTGTTCAGTTCCAATAGCATCACCTACCAAAACGGGCGTTCTGCCATTGCCATTGATATCAGAACCCAAACCACCCCCAACGTTATGTTCATCACTAGTGATTTCCACCTCCTCTGTATCCTGACCACCACCACGGCTTTTGACATTGCAGTCATGCTTTTCTGTCGTACTTGCTTCATCACTTGATGACTCAAGTTGATCTCTGCCATGGACATGGCATGCACCTAATCCTACCTTAGCTACAATCTTATGTTCGTAGGTCTCCTTGTCTTGGGCCAGAGATCGATTCACATGGATATATTCTGGATTGAGGTCAGCACCAACAGATGTGGTCTTGTAATTCTCTTCGTCTTCGAGTGTTCTTTGCATTGCCTTGAGTTGTTCCTGCTGCTTTACAAACAACACCGATATCTCCTCTGTAGTAGAATAGAAAGAGCGAAGCTGAGTTTCACTGCAAAAAGTTATTTGATATGAACGACCAGCAACGTGCTCAATGGAAAAAGAAGTGCCGATCACTCGGCAATAAATGTCAATACCAGTAAGCAAAAAAACCATGCCATATTTATTTAACAACCATCTAAGCAAAAGAAAAAATGCCCACTGCCCAAATCTGTTAAAAACAGTTAAATTTTGTCGCCAGATATGCAAGAAATTTATAGCTATACATGCAATTAATGTTCTGAAGTTTTTTAAAACTTAAACGAATCCTTCATTAATCATCTCATGTAGTTGCTATCTCACCGGAGCATAATCCTTTCCCTAGCCCCTTTTAGTCTGCGCCTTTCAAAATCAAGATCTCGTAAAGCAACACTAATCTCAAGTTCAAGTGCAGACACCTTTGCCCAAGCTTCTTCCCGAGCTGCCTGCTATAAGCACGAAAGGATCTCAGTTCGACACATGAAACTTCGGTTTGACCTAAAATGTGATTAATGATGACTTAACTTCATTGCAGGCATTTACTTCATATTGTTAATGTTAATAAACAGTAAAGAAAATGTACTGCATATCCTACCTTTTCGCGATCAAGTTCTTTAATTAGCCTTTTTCTGTCATGTTCAATTTCTTCAACCCTCTGTTAACTCAAAACCAAAAGCATAAGCAAGAATATGGAACATATAGGAATTTTTAAAATGGTAGCAGCATATCTCGGCAGATAGAATTAAGCCACTATACTTTTGTGCTCCGGGCAGAAGCAAGCAGCTCCTCATGAATTTGACCCTCCAACTGGCGAACTTTATTATCAGAGTCTACCAGCTTTTGCCGTGTATCTTCCTGCAAGTAACAGAGCACATCAACATTATATGCAAAGACAACTCTGAAATCAGGAAGAAAGATGTAAACGTACCAATTTGGACCTCAAAGTCTCTACCAATGAACACCTTTCCTTCTCTGCATCCTGAATAAAAGTCATGATTAACTGCCCTTCTAGAAAGAAAACTAAAGCTAAATTAAAATCCACATTCTTTACCTGAAGTTTGTTTATCCTTTCCAGTTGCTCTTTCTCCCTCATTAGAGCACCATCTGACACTCTTTTTATTTCCTCTGCAGTCTCGGCTCGAATTCTTTGGATTGACAATTTTAAATCTGCAGTAGCTTTCTCCCGCTCTCTTCTTCTTTGATCACGCTCTTCGTCTAATAAAGTTTTCAGTTCTGACATAGATGCCTTCTGGCTGAACCAAGCAAACACATATAAATTTTGTTTCCTCCATATCTCAAGAAAATCTGACTCCATCTGAGCTTCATGCAAATAATAATATAAGATGCTGTAGAAAGCTTAGAAATTTATTATTGAAGTAAAACTTTACAGAAATCATAAGCTAAAAGCCAGAGGAAAAGTGCTGCAACCAGTTTAAAGAACAATGATTGTGAATGGTTTGTATCTTCCATCAACCCTGAACCTGAATACTTGTATTTCATTTCTCACCTATCAATTATTTCATTGGCTTCAACACATGATTGCTTAGATGCAATAAGTCTTTTGTTAAAGTTTTCCATCTCATGTCTCTGTTCAGCAAATGTTCTATTCAGTTCTGCCAGTTCCTTCTTTTTAGCCTCTAAATGCTGGTTCAGCATATTGAATTCAGACCGATTAGATTTTGATATTGATTCTTGCAACCCTCTCATTTCCTGAAAAACAAAGCATGTTTGATCCTTATCACAAGCAAACACCATCAAAATACTACACACAGCACGTAAAATAAATCAGTTCATGCGGAACAATTTTCATTGATAATGTCAAATTCATCATGTTGGCTGAGGTACAGACTACAGAGTATGCCACAAAAGAGGTAAAGCAGCAGCTTAGCCTTAACGTTAACAGGGTATGCCACAAACATTTATGCGCCGAAACAGAAAAGTCTGTACAGAGTATGCCACAAAAGTGGTAAAGCAGCAGCTTAGCCTTAACGTTAACAGGGTATGCCACAAACATTTATGCGCCGAAACAGAAAAGAAGAATCTTAACCTGACTTAACATCAAGGCAACATGTTTTCAATCAAATGCATCAAAAAACATTACAACAGCAATGGAAACTGCACGTCCAATGACGATAATTATAGCAATTAAATCCCAGAATAATAATTTTAGGAATTATTCTCACATGCTTTATACACCATAAATCCTTGGCATGAAAGTAGATAATAAGATTCCAATGAATTTCAACCATAAATTCTGAAGCCGCGAAACCATGATTCACAAAGAGATAAGTAATAGATAAATTCTAAATGACGAGGCTACATTCCATAAACTAAAGAATATAGGCATATGATCATAAAAAGTTTTTTAAAAGAATAGAACAAATGAGCAAAGCAAGACATACAGATTCATGCTTCTCAGTAGATGCACGGTTTTCACTTCGCAAAGCTCCATTTAAAGCAACTTCATCTTCCAGAAGTTTCCTAAGTTCCTACAATGTATACCCAACTCTTAAAAAGTATAAAAAGGCTGCCACAGGTGAAAGAAAAGATGAAAACATCGGAGTTCATGTAGTAATACTACGGTAATGAAAAGTTAAAAGTCTATATTTACCTTGTTCGAATTTTCAAGGCTCCGAAAATCGTCAAGCAATATTGGACCATCTAAAGCTCCTATGCCAATCCCTTTCAGCCTTTTGTTCTCAGTACCAAGTTCCTCTTCAAGAAATGACTAGGCTATAAGCAATATACAGATAAAAACTCCATACCACCACGCCCATGCACACTAGAAATTAAAGAAAGAGATTCCAGTATACTTGCACACAAGCCCCAAATAGTGCACTTATCTTTAGGCTGCAATTATAATCCCGGATTTTTTTTAAAAAAAGTCAGCTTGAAATTCTCAAGCAATTTACCAGCTTTTCTCTTCAGTAGTCCATCATTTACAACAGAGGATTTCTGAACTTCCCGAAATACAAATGCAAAAGCATGTTCTGCATAAAATCAAGAAAACAGAGTTCGTAAGTAAATTTAATGGAAGTTCCCAAATGATATAATTGTTTGATCTCAAATTGTAGATACTAGATATTTAACATAGAGAAGTCACCAAATAAAACCTAAACTCCACCATGCTTAGAAGCGAAACAAAAAGAGGCAAGAGAAGATCTAACAAAATAACATAATTTAATAAATTGAACTAATCGCACCACGCACCATGATGTGGAGCAACCGCTATTGAGATTATGTCTCCGTGGCACAGCTTCATTTGAGAACCACTTTTATTCAATTTCTCCCAATTTAAATATGTACCATTCATGCTGTGTAAGAATTTAAAATATCAAAAGATTTGCTACACCAAAACCTACGAATGGCCCTTTGCTAAAGAAAGAATAACCTAGAATCTTTCAAGAACACAAAACAGTTGTCCGATGGAAATTTCGTATCTGCAGCAGAAACCTTCTTCCGATAAATCTTGCAATGATTAGCACTTACAGCAGGTGCAGTGATCCGAAAATGTGTGTCATCCACTAACCGACCGATACAGTGTTCATCGCAAGTCAGAGGCATATTTAGACCCTGTTACCAATACTTGCATCAGCCAATATCATAAAATGCAATTATCGGCAAGCCAAGAGGCAAGAAGTTCTACAAAAGTACGAAGAGTGTGGTGCTAACGCAAGCATATCGCCGCAATCAATATAAGAAGCAGTAATAAAACAAACTAAAGCCACATAATCTAAACATACCATCTATGTCATAGAGATGGTATATTTTATTTCTCTCTACATCAAGCAAAGACGATGTCATAACTCTAGAACTGTTTGCCTCACCCAAAAACATCTTGAAAAATGCCACAAACCTGAAAGGAGCACATAGCTCCTCTAATATCTGCTTCATCGAATTTTAAAACAGCCTATCCAGTTGAGGTGAACAGCCAAATGGAGACTGTGTTCTAGCAAAACGGAAATAAAAGCATAACAAAAAAGTGGTAAAAAGAAAGAAACATTCACCAAATCTCACAGCCTTTACCCAGCATCAAGCTCCTTTGTTCTAATATATGTATGACGTGTTTCTAAACTAAACTGTCAACTAGAGTGGAAATTTGACACCTTTTCTACATAACGTCGCTAAAAGCAAGCCGTGGCGTCGTCTACAAATATCGTTTTTTTCCTTTCCCCAATAATAAACCATAAACAAGAACTCATTAACTACATTCAACCATGTAAGCAAGGCAAAGTTACAGCCCTTTGCATAATTCTACAATAACACATTCCGAAAAAGAACCCAAGACCAAAAATGCGTGAAAACTCACAAGTATCCATGACATAGTGAGTCGCAAACTGCAATGCCACCAAAGAAGTAGGAACCAACAAAAACCAATTCTTTAAGAGCAGTGGCAAACCTGGCAGCGCTGGCGTGCCTTTTCTGATATGGCAGTGAGCACACCCCAAACTTCGGGGGCGAAGCATTGCAGCGGCTGATCGGCGATTCTCGCGGCCACTGATGATATAAACTCCTTAGCAGTTTTCAGATTTCTGTACTGTGTAGGGTTACTGCTATTGGCAAGCCGGTCTGGACCATTTGGAGTCGAATTCGGCTTAGAGGCCTCGGCAGTCGATAACCTCTTGTCCTCGGCCATTCAGTGACAGCAAAACCTAGCTAGCTCCAACGCCTTTATTTCATGACTATCAAACCGACATGTCTAAATAGCGACCCAATCGGTCCGACCAATTTAATACAACATTTGTAGTTCAATTTTTTTTTGTTATTATCACTGTTACATATCAAATTTCTTAGATTTTTAAGATTTATAATTCTGGTTACAACAATAATTTTTTTTTTTGTTATTATCACTATTACATATCAAATTTCTTAGATTTTTAAGATTTATAACTCTTGTTACAGCAATATGACCATGACTAAAAACTTGTTTTTTAAAAAAAATCATACATGAGATAAGATTGCTCCTGACTTTTGTTGATCGTCATTGCATATGATACAATAAAAAAAAATTAAATTTGAAAGCAAGTCTTATATCAAAATGAGTCAATGATAATCTTGGAATAATAACTTTATGACCCGCATTAGTTCCAATTAAAATCTTTATTTCCAAAACATGATTTCCAAGTCTTGTCAAAATCAACTTAGTTCCATTGCATATTCCAAAAAAATGATTCAGTGTTCCGTAACAACATAACCAAAGTTCTAACCTTCAAGTTCTAACCTCGAAACAAAGTATAAATTAAAAAATTAAATTTTTTTAATAAATCTTAATTAATAAATTTCAAATAAATTACTTTTCGAAGTGTGTTATCAATAATTTGATATAACATCTTATTATATTAAAAATATCAATTATAATTATACATGTTCTTAAAACAAAAACAATAAATTAAATAAATTCTAATATTACTAATGTGGGCATCCGAATCATAACATTATCACTTTAATTTACAGTAACAGAAACATGTACAATATTCGGTTTTACAAAATATAACAAATATATAAATTCAACAGAAAAAGTCATGATCTTGATAAGTCAAAATTTTCATTTTATTCGAAGTCTTATATCATATATATGAAATTTATAATAAACATAAAGAAATATATTAAGTTTTCGGGAACTTAGTGAGGAAATAAGCTGGGGTTGTGTATAGTTAAAAATTCAAACGATAATATATCATAGTAGTAATTAAATATGAGATGACGTATATTAGTAGTGACATATCGTCACAAAATATATTATCAAGTGAAATATAGTGACGGTTCAGGATTTTAAAATGAAACCGTGGGCAAAAATACACAAGTTCCATTGATTTAACCTTAAAAATATTTAAAGGATCTAAGTTTTCCTTAGTTCCCATTAACAGCTTCAAACTCTAGAGAATCAATGCCAATATGGTGAATTTCCAAACAGATCAACCTCCGTGACCACATAGTATTTGAACAGTTTACTTAGCCAGCAAGTGGATTAGCATGTATTGTCACACGATTAAGCCTGATCTCCATAAGAGGTCGATCCCCAGGTCCCGTTGGAGCCTGGGAAAAAAGAAAACAATGTTTCGTTATATATTAAAATACGGCTCCGGGAAAAATGGTAACTTAATAACACAACAATAAAAAATGATATTTTAGAATTACATTTTAAATTATCCCTGAATATGATTGGTCAACAAGACAACATAACAGGGGTCAAAACCTTTTAACATACCTTTTCCATTATGTCAAGAACTTCAAAACCATGAATCACTTTGCCGAAGATGGTGTATAGTCAATTAAGATGAGGTTGCTTGGCGTATGTAATGAAAAACTGGCTTCCATTTGTATTAGGGCCACTATTAGCCATGGATAAAATACCTCTAGCATTGTGCTGGATGAAAACCAAAAGAACAAGAGAATCAAGGTCCGTGGGCATGTAACAAAATCAACTTTATGCTCTTCAAATTATATCAGCACACAGAGAATGATTTATGAATTGCAAAAATGGATTAGGAAAGATCGACCTACTGGAATTGGGTTAATAGGTTACTCATGTCATTAATTACATCAGCACACAATAATGATTTATGAATGGCAAAAATTGACTAGGAAAGATCAACCTACTGGAATTGAGTTAATAGATTACTTATGTCAAATTACTCATGCGCGGGCAATTACACTAAGAAACTACCCCCTATATCTTCTAAATCCAATTAAAATTCCCAAATTAAAGGAACTGATAAATCATATGAAGAAAAAGACGGTTTATTTCATCCTACCCATGTGGGCATTGCCCCCATGATAGAATGAATGGCCAAGATTTGTCCATGCATATATAGGACTCATTTTTTTTTTTTTGAAATTGTGTGTGGCAAGATTTTACCCGATGAAATGAAGTGAATGTAGTGCCCACATAGATATGATCTCATTAACCGAAAAAGACACACAATCTCATCCCATTAGTTTACATGCACCGACTGACCTTAATAGAGAGGAAATAGGTCCATATACATAACACAAACAGTCCAGAGTCTGAACATATAAGTTCTCTGGATCAAGTAAGTGTTAACATTAGAGTCAAATTTAAATTCCAACAGCAAAACAACAAATACATGGGACGGGGTTCTGTTTATTCAGTTGTGTCATGTGCGCTTCAGAGTTCAGACCACTTAAAGTTAATGACTCTCAAATGAGCAAGATCAGCTCCATGAGGAGAGGATTTTGAACGTCCAATATAATAAGTAATCAAGAAATAATAGTCTAAATCAAAGAATCTTGGTACTTTTGGTGACTTCAGTTCCTCATTCAGCTAAGATATCACGTACGAAAAAAAAAGGCACGCAGGGGAAAAAATTTCTACTTGATTTTATAATTTTTGCGATGGGGTATAAATATAATGCAAAGGATTTGGAAGGTCTTTAGAAATTTAAGAAGAGTTTTAAAATCAGGTGGGGCAATTGCCCAACCTGAACTGAACTAGACGTATCTCCAACACTTGATGTCCATATCCTGAATCAAGGGGAACATTTCTTAATGGGATGAGATGAATGTCCATAATAGCTGAGACATGGCATGGATATTGAGATATTAATATAACTAAATCACCATCATATAATAAACTGGCGGAGCAAGAAATCACAACTCATACCTTGAGAGACTCTCTTATCTCATCATTGAACTTTTTACCCCATATACTTGTCCCACCCTTGCCGGTATTTGTTGGATCACCACCTTGGATCATGAAACCCTTAATATTTCTATGAAAAGTTGTTGTATCATAATAGCCACTTGCGCAGAGGGCCAAGAAATTCTGCAACAGAGTTTTAACCCAAAATACAAATTACACGAAAATGCATAGTCGGTGAACTGAAAAACACAGGGTAATACGATGATTGAAACTTGAAAGGGTCAGGACGACAATGAAGCATGACAGTCGTCCAAATGTTAGTGAAAGCACAAATTACTACTGTAATCACGAGTGTATATCAATTCAAAAGATAGAATCAAACGTACTTCAGCAGTTTTTGGGACCTCGTCGCAGAAGATCTCACACTTGATGTCGCCCAAATTCGTGTGAAGCGTCACCGACTAGAAATCAACAGGTAATTCAAAACAAAATCAGAAATACGACAAACTGGAAATGGAGCCGAAGCTGTTTGATAAAAAAAAAAAACTTCACTGGAAAATCTTAATAACACATGATAAAAGGAAAAGGAGAACGATACGCGCCATTTGAAAATATATCTTCGAAAACCAAACCAAAAAATCCTCCTCCAACGGAAACCGACACACAGGTTCGACTGATTCCTTCAGCTCACTAAATAGTAATTTATCTGTTATTTCTATTTCTATTATTACTAAGAATCTCTTTTAGACAAAATAATGTTCTGGTTTGTTTTTGAATCTTTTAATTTGGTTTTTCTTGATATCAATATTATACTTTGATTTTTATTTATTTTTAATTTCAACAAACACTTTTGTGTTTCTTTTTTTAATTATAACAATTAAAATAACACTTTAGTCCCTCGATAATTTATCAAATTTTCCTTTAATCTCTCAATAATTATCAATAAAATTTTACATATACGCACCGCGTTTACAAAATAGCTAGTTATTATTATTGTTTGCTTTTTCTTTTACTAAAATAAATAAAATTGTGACCACGATAAACCGGGGTCTGGACTGCTTTTGCTGAGGAGCCGGCCGGTCTGGATCCTTGGCTCCAGAAAATCTTTAACGTGACATCCCTCCTTTTTTTTTCTTTCAAAACTTCCCATATATCGTATTTTTAAAATCGTTAATACAATATATGAAACTTTATTTTTTAAAAAAATAATTATTAATTTATACACATAACAATTAAATCAATTACATGGTGATCATATTAATTAATAAGGAAAACAGAAATGATAGTATTGATAATATGAAAAGTATAAATAATTAATATGAAATAAATTAATAATAGCTAGGAATATAAAAAAATAAAGAGAATTTTGTTTTCCTAGATTGAAATCAAATATGACATAGCGTAGTAATGTAATGTTTACAAATGCTTAAAAAATTATTACCGTCGTTTCTTTCACAAATTTTATATATAAAAAAAAGATCATAATTACTTTTTTTATTTTTTTTAATCATTTGCAAACATTACCTGAATACAGCAGTACACCATGTTCTACAAATATCAAACAAGTCTTGCATGTTTTGGATTGCAATCATATTTTGTATCGGACAAAGTCGTTTGGGACAAAGTCATGAGATTGTACGTTTTCTAGACATGGACTGAATATATATACACTTTATCAAACGCAAGATAATACTATTATTAACTGTGTAAGAACCTTAATTTATGGAAAATACAGTCACTTGTTTGATTTAGTTGGAGCCAAACTCTCGATTCCACTGCTCAAGCTCTTCCCACTTCTTTTTCTGTAAGCTAGGTCTAATTATGCTCATTGCCTTTTGAAAATCTCCATATCTCAATCGCCTTACCTGCACATCGCATACACACGGATCCCGGTTTCGTGTTAATCCATATTCGATATTCCTCTCAACACTAGCAGCTATATCATCTGGCTACACTACTTTTGCATATTTACTGTATATCAAAACTCCAATGTTTGAGGTCCGTGGTTTCTAGAGAGCATAACAAGCAATGATGCACATAAAAGGAGGGAAGACAAAGTTCAGCACCATAAATCTATCAGCTCATTTCAGAAAGGGCAAAAAAATTCTAATCCAGTGAATTTTCGAATGTGTCTTATTAAACCAAATCAAATCATTTTTACCCTCATATAAAAATTAATATATGTAATATTTATTTATAAATTAATAATAATTTACTTCATCCAGCTCATTAATTTCTCAGTTGCACCCCTAAAACTATCAAATATATTTAGGATTCAGAATTCTGAAAGAATTATTTACACGATACAATTAACATAATCTGCAGTTTATTTTACATTAAACTATGATTGAATGTATACACAATATCTAAAAAGTAGCTATTTTTAGTAAAACATTAAATTTCTTTGGAAAGTAAAATTTGAAATCTAAAAACCTTTTCATAAAAAAAAAAAACGTTAATAATTATTACTAAAAAAATTTCAGCGTACCCATTTTACCAATAAGATATTTACTTTGTCCATGGTCAATTATAAGATATATGTACTTTTAAAGCTGTATAAATAATAAAATCGTTGACAAAATTAGTTTGATAATTGACATATTTTAATGATCAGACATAAGTTAATATTAGACGTTGAAAGAAACAAATGCTCAAATAAATTGTTTCAACTGTAAGATTATTTTAACAAAATTTATCTTTTCAAAATAGTAAAATAAGAGATGTCATTTCTATATGGAAGGAATATACATCTTTTTTATTGGATAACATGTAAACTCTTATTCTAGGTTAATTAGAACTAGTGGGAAGGTTCAGAACATAAAAAAAGACTACAACACAGACGGCCTACCTGATACGCCTGAACCCTAAGAATGTCTGAACCAAGTTCTCTGATTGGCATCATCGCAGCTTCCTCACACAAAGCTTGTAGGTCGCTTCCAGAATACCCTGTAAATAGAGCTAATCATAAGTTTTAAATCAGACTACATGGAAATGGATCACATCTGGGATTCTGGATCCAAACCAAGATTCATGAATGTAAGAATAGTCACAAAAAGAAAAAAAATATCTCACCGTCTGTATCTGTCACAAGTCTCTCTAAATCTCTCTCTGTAGCCAAAGGACATGTAACAGTGTTAAATGCAGTAAAAATTTCTGTTATACTAGTTGCAAAGGGTACACAAATGAAGTAAAACAAATCCAACTAGGTGAGCTCATGATTCTAACCTGGCATAGAAAATGCATTGCCCTTGAGCTTGTGTTTCAAAAGAACTCTTCTAGCAGTTTCATTTGGCAAAGGAATGTATATCCGCTTCACCTGTGGCAAGGTCATGACAATAAAAAAAAATTGTTCTATCAAAGTCCTGCTAGCTATATAAATTTATCTTGGAATAAAACGTTCCATACCCTTCTCAGATGCTTTATAACAATAAATACATAGATAAAACAGAAATCAATTGATGTCCACCTCAGAGGGGGGATCGACAGGAAATCCAAGTTTGTTCACGAGCCTCGTGGAAGTTTAGTTAGCCCCCAGATTAAGGGCCCAAAATACAAGTATATGACCTATTTGAATTGCAAACGTGCCCGACATGATTAGGCCTTTCCTCATTCCTTTCAGAATAACAGGAAGCTAATACGATAATATTTCTGAAAATTTTGGCCCGAGAAAATGCTGCATTACAGCTTGAATACATAAGTAGACTCAGAATTCTTTTTATTATATAGAGTTACAAGAATCTATGTCGAATGAACTGGGAATAGGGAAATCAGTTTTAAGAATATTCTAACTTATATATATATATATATATATATATATATATATATGTGTCATGAGGATTATGCCCATGGCAACATACTAACCAGTCTTCTAAGAACTGCGTCATCCAACTCTTGGGGTTTATTGGTTGCACCTGCAATGATAAAGAATGTATTCTAGAAAAGAAATGCAATGCAATGCAATTTATAATCTGCCTTGTTTCAGAGAGATTGTGAATTCATCAGCTTATTATTGATTTGGAAATTCAACAAATACTCATCCCAAATACCTGTTTTGTTCTATAATACATTATCTATATCAGAACTTTGCACAATTTGAACACCAATTTCAGCCTATTTAACACAAACTGCATAGTTTCAGTGCTAGAATTTTGTGAGAAATTGAAGCCCATGTCCGGATTTTAGAATTGGCAATTTAACTAGCATACCTTAGTATTTACTTTTCCTACACTAGCTGATTTCCCTGATATAAGAAAGTGGGTATAAGAGTTGTTTATTTTGTGAATATTTTGGACTTCCAACGTTATACTAGAGTTTATCCCAAACCCTTCAAAGAAAACAGTATGCAGCTAGTCTGGTATGTGATTTTCTTTCCTAATTAAACATAAACACTTCTAGATGATCTAGTGATTGTGTTGAAAATAAATCTTACCAATGACAGTAACTAAATCATCAGAACTTGATGTCACTCCGTCGAACTGAATCAAAAACTCTGACTTCAATCTTCTACTTGCTTCATTCTCATTAGCGGTCCTACTTGACATGATACTATCTATCTGTACCACAGAAGGTGTGCCAGTGTTGTATAAAGAACATATCAGTGGCTGCTAAACAAAAATGGTGGAAGAATACCACCGTCAAATAGTATTACATAGAAAGAGAATATTAGGAAGATTCATGCTACAATAATTTGTTTCATTTTTAGTTTGTTTTCTTTTAAATGAAGGTGACACTTGACTATTAGACATACTACTAGCAATTATCTGTCCAGATCATTATATAACTTAAATTTTACTTATGACATTTCCTACCTTTTTTCTCTGGGGTTTACTCTCTTTTTTAATAAACGGTAACATATACAATTATACATTCAGTGCAAAGGTTGGAGCCGAAAGTGAGTAAATATGCTGAGAATTTGACAATTCTTTCACCGTGGTACAATACCTCGTCAATAAAAATCACTGATGGCTGTCTGGATATGGCAACCAAAAAAAGTGTTCGAACAAGCTTTTCACCTTCTCCCACCTGACATTTCAAGCAAATATGCAATAATTTCAACTGTGAGAAGTCAAGAGGATACATCCACCTCTACGACAGTTTGCAGAGAAGATACAGAGTGGGGCAGGAATGGCAGGTGCAGTACACATACCCACTTCGATGTAAGGGAGGAAGCAGAAACATTGAAAAATGTCGCTTCTGACTCTGAAGCAACTGCTTTGGCAAGCAAAGTCTTCCCAGTTCCAGGTGGTCCAAAGAGAAGCAAACCTGTCAAAATAATGGAGTCTTTCACCTTTTCATCAAACTTCTATAGTCGTACAAATGGGAAAGGAAGTTCATTTCCCATATATTACCCTTGGCAGGTTTCCGAAGTCCAGTAAATAGATCTCTTCTTTTAGTTGGTAGAATAACCATTTCCAATAGTGCTTGTTTTGCCATTTCAAGCCCAGCTGCAGCAGAGTATCATAAAGAAAAATAACATAATTTTGTCCATTCAAATAAACAATTATATAATCAGGAAGAAATGACCAGCTAACCAATATCTTCCCATTTAACTGACGGGCCTTGCTCAACAATCACCGAATTAATCATTTCCACAAGCTTATCATCATAGCCATTGCCAGATTCCTGGACAAGTCTTGAAGTTGTTACCTTACCACTGTGACTCCTAACAGCAGAACTGCCTCTGCTATTGCCTGAAGATTTTTGTACTTCCCCTTTTTTAAGATGTGAACTAGTAGAAGTGACTGCCACAGATTGGGCTTTAGGCAAGGTACCCTAAGAAAATATAGGTCAGAAATAAGAAATAAATTAAGTCACGTGCTTGGATGATTGCTTATTATTTTTGTTAACATTTTTAGAAAATGGTTATATAAATCACCTCTTCATAGCTCAACCTTATTTGCAGGTCGAATTTACTCAATTAATCCAAAGTTTCACGGTTTCCTACTCTAGGAAGATTATTGGAATACAAAAGTCAACTATAATGGCCATAAGCCACAACAAGTGACGTCAACAGAAGATGTGCCAAATTTAAGAGCTTGAAGGGCATAACAATAACCAAACAAAGACTAAACTTACACTTTGCATAGAGCAGTCCATACCTTGTTTTCTGAAGATCCACCTGATATAAGTGAGAGGAAAAAGAGGAGAATTAACAAAGAAAAAGACTGTGTTTCTCTTTAATCACATTTCTTTAAAATCCATGGTAGAAGTTCTTTTGGGGAAAAAAGATGCAAGAGGGGACAGACCTGTTCTCCGAGATAAAGTTCGTAATCGCTCTGCTACTTGGCCCTGCCATTTTGACACCTTTTGACGATAAGATTTAACCTTCTCCAGTTCACTGTTGAAAATTTAGAAATTGACAGCAAAAGGCAAACATGCACCGCATTGTCCATAATACATCCAAAACTACCGACATGTTAAAGAATCAACAATGAAGTATTCAAGTCATCTGACAAGTAGTCCCGGATATGACATTATCCCCAATCATATTCAAAAGCAGTGAATGTCATTCTATAGGTTGACTCAGAACACTATCATGTCATGTCAAATTGGCAAATTCCAATACCAATGAACTTTAGAACATCAATTACTGCCACATAAAAAGGATGTTACACCTGATATATATCATGACTCTCCTCAAGTTACAAAGGAATCAAATGCCACCACGCAAAATGCCGAACTAATTGACATAAATACTTATGATAGATCAATTGTTGCATCAACAAATGAAAATTCAAGTTCCACCTAAACAGTTGATACATGTCAATTTTACGTGTCTGAGTATGTCGTTTTGAGTCCGTTGTTGCATGGTTTTGTTGTGTCGCGTCTGTATTTTGTTCATTTATTTCATATTTTATGTATATGAGTCACTACTCAATTGAATGTGATATTTTATAGGCAAAAGTGTCAAAAAAAAGAATTCAAGATGGTGTATGCAAAACTGGGTAGCAAGATAGGCAGCAGATGTCGTGTTAGGGCCGCGAAAAATTATGGCCCACCACGAATTAAAGAAAATATTAAACTGGGATAGAACATGTCGCGCTAGGGCGGGTAAAAACCCAGCGGGACCTGAAGGAAAAAAAAAAGAACAGCGCGTCTCGCGCTGGGCCGTCATTTTAGCGCTAGGGCGGTCAAAAATTACCATCCAGCACGACACGATTATGAAAAAGATCTGTGCGGATTTTTTTGGCCAAGAAGGAAAGAAAATATGACTCTTGAGACCATATAAAAAGGAAAAAAACATAACAAAAAAGAGATCAGCCGCCAGCTTCAGCAAAAGCCGCAGACGAAGAGAGCCACACCGGAGGAGATAAAGAAATGAGGGAGAACAAGAGAACAAGCCAAGAACGAGAGCTTCACACAACGTTTTCTCTTTTCTATTTGTTGGAACTAAGGGGATACTGCTCCCGAACAATTATGTTTTGATTTTGTTTTAAGATTGAATTTTGTTTCTAAGTATATTTGAATAAGTTATTGTTTATTGCATCTTTGGAGCATCATCTACTTCGAAGTTTTTTATATATGTTATAATTCAGACCGAAAGGAGATTTTGTAACATGGTGAGGTATAATTCATAGATCTACAACTTGCACAAACATATGAGGTTGGATACATTTTGATAGTCATAGTCCAATATGTCGAAAGCTAAAGGATTTCACGGTTCATTAATGTAATTGCAATTGTTAAATAACACAATGACATTTGGTTTTCGCATGTTGTTGAATTAGATTAACAAAGCTCGACATAGTTAGATTAACAAAGCTCGACATAGTTAGATTAAAGAATCTCGTTAAAAGCACAATTTATGAATTGAAATTCTAGTAGGTGAATCGAAATCCTAACAATTGTTTTTGTGTTAATATTACATTTGTTTCGTCATTTTATTTCAATATCGGTTTAGTTTATAAATTAATTATTTATCGTTTTACTTTTACTTAAACAAAATAATTGTGTTAAATTTATAACTGATCAATCAATATAAGAATGATCCTCGTATTTTATACATTATTAAAATTCAACAAGTACACTTACGGTAAATATCTGTCATTTTGAAGAGATTTAATTGTTCTAAATTATTGTTATCAACCGTAGACTTGATCATCGATATGACAACCAAACGGACTACATACAAATACAGAGACCCAAAAATGGTGAAAATTCATATAGTATTGGCATTAGGCACAATTAAAAACGATTTCTTTATTACCTAGACGATATGTAATAAGGAACAGGCGTTGAAATAGCTTCACTGAGTATTTTCTGAGCGTTATGGTAATGCAACACGGCGTCGTCAGTTAAACCCCACTCTTCAGCTCGAACGGCCTTGGCGATCTCCTCCTTGGCCAAATCGAAAAACCCTTTCAATTTGTACGCAGCCCGTTCGTTCCCATTTGAAACACCGCCCTCTCCGTCCATGGGGCGAACGGTTCTATTGCTAGCGTTTTGCTGTGAATCGCCTAGACTGGAGAAGATCGTGCTTATGCTTTCAATTACTTCTTTCAAATAGCTCATTCCAGGGCAGTTATTGGTTCGTAAATAAGCAGAAAATGAGTCGGGATCGAAATTTCACCACACGCCTTCCTAAAAATTGACTTTAGGCTTCGCAAATGTGGCGCACAACACTCGCCCCAGCTTGAGGTTCGTTCATGTCGGGTACTGCAAGAAATGTAAATGTATTTATTTTTTATATAAAAATGGATGGGCTTTAAACTGAGTGTGGAAATATTATATTTATTTTATCCAAAATAAATAAATATTATTTTAAAATCGTTTTAAAATACAACTTCACTAAAAAACGTACATAATAAATAATATTACTTAATATTGTTACTATCTAAATTAAATCAGAGAAAATATATTACAAAAAGGTATACATTGAAAAGATAATATTAAATAATAATAATTACTTTGTATTTGTATTCTTTGAAACAGAACATAAGTTTAAAAATAATGTGACTGCTTATTATTTTTTTCGAGCAATAATGGGATTATTTTAGCTAAAGTAGAAATAATAAATAAATAATGATAATAAATAATAAATAATGAAATGGAATGATTTGAAATTAAATATAAAGTTGACGATATCCAAACAAGAGTAACGCATAACGAAGTAGAGCAATTTTCCTGCATCCTCGTATAAGGTGTTAATTTTGGAGATCATTTAGTCTTTAATTACAAAATGGTGCATGTGCTGTATATAAATAGAAAAAAACACCAACACATGTCAGAAAATTAAAGAAGTTTAAATTCAGGAATTTACTATAGAATAATTTCCGCAGGAAAACGTTACAAAATCAAGGTTTAAGTTGATAAATTCATTGGAAAGACTGGCTTTAACGTACGAATCAAAAAAAATTATACATCACCTTGAAAAAGTTAATTAGAATACACAGTTCGGGGGTCAGCCCTAATGCAAACAAAACTTTCTTAACCCATTTTTTAAAAAATAGTACACACTAGTAAATACAATCGTGTTATTTTTGGCTCTCCCTTCAAAATAGCTATTCAGGAAACTTTTGAATGTAAAACAGGGAACTCTATTTAAGAACGCATAGCCCGCAATACAATTGCCGCACCACAAGTGGCGATTGGGTGTTGAACTACGACTCCTTCCCGAAGATGAAATCTATTACCGTGGGACTTTCAGTTGATGAGAGGGCTCAGTCCATCACCTTCCCAACCCAGCTTGAGCATGTGATCGACGACCTTCAAGCTCAACTGCAAGCAGCGAAAACAACGTATTTTTCTTTTTAAAAAATAGTAGACAGAATATAAATACTAGCCAGAGAGTAGGGCACCATTCCCGAACTTTCAATGCATTAAAAACCCCATGCTCAATAATTTTTGCCCTCAAAATAAAGCAAAGATAAAGCTTTAAAGTAACTGATATTTTTTTCTTTCACGTTTTGACACATTCGAAAAATCGTGAGAATCCAGTTTCTTGCTTTCTTCCCAGGTATTTTCTGGATAGATGAACTGAACCAAAAGATCGACATGGATATTGATTTGCAATGTAATTATTTTTGCTGGCATAAAAAAGACCCAATGGAATGCACTTCCTTTCTTTCCTAACACAAAAAAGCAAAAAGAGGCTAGTACAATAAATTCAGGTATTTTCATAGTAGAGAAAATGTGAATCCATGATCAAATTTAAATTCATAAATAATTAAACAATATATAACAGATGTAACTTACAGCAGGATCTGTATATATTATCAACTGTTTATCAGCTGTTGACACCAAAAGGTTTGTGTTATCCTTGTTCAAAGCAAAGGTAGTAATACATTGTCCTTCTGCTAGTTTCAATACATGAAAGACCTGCGGGAAGAGGATTTCTAATTGTAAGAAACAATAACAAAAAATGAATAAGACAGAAAATTTGGTGAGTTGAAAGCCAAATGGTTCTCAAAACAGTGTACGTGCTTGAAGCGAACATAAATACAAATGACAACAGTATTTATTTTATAAATTCACACTTATTTTACCCCACCTTTAGAGTGTAGAGATCGAAGAAGCAAATAGAAGGAAATGGCACATCAAGTCTGTCGCCTTTATTTAATTCATTATCTACACCACTTGATTCTTTCGATGTCATAAGCTGGCTGTAATCAGTGCCTTGATCATTTTCCAAAGATGGGTTTATTCCAACCAAAGCACTGCGTCCATCAACAGAAACCTCTATACAACTAACGCTTGACAGGAGCGGAAGTTGCTTTTTAGCAATCAGACTTCCATTAGGAGTAAAAGTTCTGAGAGTACAACGATATCTATTCCAAGCAATTATGACTCCATCGGATGATATGCATACAGAATGTGCTTCCACACCAACTAGTCTTCTAACCAACTGACCTCGTCTTATCGAATGAATCAAGAGATCCGTTGATTTGGAGCATGAAGCTACAATTCCAAGGTCAGAACTGACACTGCAAGATGTTATTTCCCCTAGATGACCCCTGAGGACATGGATGGGACCCTGAATACGGTGCCCCCTACTATTTTCTGCTAACTTGTTGGCAGCCGCACGAACGCCAGGGGATTTGGGTGTGCCTGGATTAGTGGAAGGCTCTTGTGATGTACTGGAACGGGAACTGAATGCTCGATGTATTCTCCAGAGTAGAACTGTTGCATCTCGAGATCCAGTGACAAGATAGTTGCTATCAGAAGATAAATCTAGGCAAGTCACAGGAGCGCAATGCCCTCTGGCTATTTCAATAGTTTTTGCTCCATCAGCTGATATCAGCCTCACACTGTTATCTACATGCCCCCCTAAAATAAGAGGTCAACATTGTAAAGTCATTACAAACTAATGACAAATCAACCATCATTTCCAATAAGTTAGAATCTAAAGTAGCAGTGAGAAGTTTACATAAAAATTCATATATAAAGAAGACAACAAACAAAAGTCATATACTGTGCAAAGCAACTTCTTATGACACAAAGCATATTTTTCCAGGGTCCAGACACCAATGATCATTGTACCAGAAGTATGAACATTCACGGAAATAACCAAGAAAGATTAATTTTTTCAGCAACAGGTCAATTGTGATTTTTTGTTTTTTGTGTAAAAAGAAAAGTATTTGACATCCAAACATATAAAACTTTCACACCAGCTAAAGGTGGTCACTTATTCAACCTGTTTAAGCGAAAGGCGGTCAATTATTCAACCCGTTTAAGAGGATGAGAAAATGGGAGATTCAAATATAGCTTACAGTTTGAAACATGGATTAAATCTTATTATTATGATCCTAGTATAATTGTTGATGGGATGATTGTGAAGAAGGCATGCCATCTTATATGCATTCCACTAATAACTGAACTACATGGAATCTTTTAATCTCTCATTCCTGAGTGAGTCACTCTCGAGCACAGACTATTGAATCTTCTAGTTATATCGGTATCTCCACCACCTATCTGAATCAGCCCATCAACAACACTTAGTTTCTGCCCAAAATAATAGATAATGGAAGGAGAGTAGCCATCTCTGAAATTCCATATCACAAGTTAAAAGCCACCTGAAAGATATATCATACATGACATAGTAGGTTAAACAAGCTAGCATCTGTTTACTTCCGATACATTGGATACAGAGAATAACTTTGTTTATTACACAACTCATATGACTTGAACTTGTAAAAAGTAAAATTATATCGGAAAGCATATATCCTCACCAGTGATAATTTCTCCATCACAGGTGATTGAAACTATCTCAGAGCTTTGGATCCCAGAAGTTGGAAATGCCAGTGCTTGCGGGAAATGGAACTCTTCTGATCCAGATGCTGTTGGACCTTTGAACATTCGCATAAAAGCTCCACCACCAGCAACCCCACCAGGCCTTCCATGGTGAAAAAGGAAAGGTGTCCCCTGGCCATCAGGTGCATTCGGCTGCCACTTATGGTGTGCTATATGTGCAGCTGGTACATTCGTATCAACAATTATAAGAGAGTCGGACGAAGCACGAATGGCTGAAGCAGGCAGATTGCAGCGTTCGGAATAGGGAACAACATATGGCTTAACGTCTCTAGGATTCCGGAAAATGGTCTGTAACACAAGCAGATATCATAATGCCTTTGTGGTATGTTTCAAAAAAATCCAATTCTATACATGGATCAAAAACAGTTACCACTCACATTACTATACTTTCTAAAATCATATATAATTTTTATAAGCCGTAAATGACTTTAATGTTGTTGAAGTTAAACCTACGTGTCAATAATTCTTATTATCATGTTGTAAACATAATAAAGTTTTATAGGCATTGAAAGTCTGGCATCCTACTCTAACTGTAAGTTCTCTAAAGGAAAATTAAATGTATTTGCATAAAGGTGCTGATTCAGAAGAACGTGACTCTGACAACAATGATAAGAATGGGAGTATTGAATATGAAACCCTTCTATTTCTCAAGAAAAACAATGGATATTGATGTTCGGGTATCCGAACACATCTTAGTTGATCCACTAGAGGAAGTATCATCAAACTAATAAAAGATGCCTAGATGTTGAATTGGTGGTACACAATTCAACAACCTTAATTCATATTTCTGACAATTTTATTCGCATCGCCATATTTCTGACAATTTTATTCGCATCGCCATAGCAATTGAATCCAAATCACGGCACCACATAAATAATGTAGGACAAAACAGTCTAGCAATATATGGCTGCAGGAGAGGGAGTGGGAGGTCTTAATTTAGCTCCATTCCCCCGTGCATTTTGTGGTTTTCAATACCGGACGTTTAATTTAAAAAAGAAAACTAAAGACTACATATACAAAAAAAAAGTAAAACATAAAAACTAGGAATACCTGCATGTGAAGGGCATCTGCCAGTGCCATCCTTTTCACATGAGGTACAGTTAGAAGCTGTGATGGGGTTTGACCAAAGTAAGCAATCTGATCTTGGGTGGAACGCTGTTGTACCTTAAAATTTGAAATATATATAAATGCAATCCAGATGACATGCATAATTAAAACTAAAGCAACAAAAGTAAACATAAAGCATACTTACTGGATCAGATATTTTATCAATATCTACAGCTCCTTCATATGTGATATAGAAGAAGACATTATTAGCCTGGATAGCTTCTTTTCCACGTTGCTTATACCTAAATATTTAGAATTGTCAGAAATTGTACACATTAATATTCATCTATTTACACTAGAAGGAACACATACATAAATCTACATTTCAAAAATATCTCACCCAAATATAAGATCGATCCACTCATGCAAATGAGCTGAGACATGCTCACTCTCAAGTGCCATCCGATGTTTATGGATAAAATCAACTGGGTTTTCTGCCCACTGAGGAAGCCGAACCGGACCTTAAATGTGAGGAGGCAAAGTAGAACTATCAAAGACCTATAGATATAGCTCCACTTCTGTATTGCAAGCAAGCAATTTAAATGCATACCAAGCTTTTCTCCTAGCTGTGTCGTACCAAAGTCGATTGAGTTTTCATTGCTTAGGATTTCTGGAAGATAGAATAGTTCGGGAACCTAAACCCAGGAAAATAAATAACTCAATATTAAATTTGAAGAGCCATATGCGCACATGCATTCTGCAAGATGTGAAGCAGAGGACATCAAAGAAAGAAGTAGAACATTCAAATACTTCAGTAGTAAGGAAAAATAAAGAGAAAACGAAAATAAATCATACCAGTTCCTTTACATCACTCATGTCTTCCAGAACTCCATCCCAAGTTGCATTTATGTCTGAAAACATTCTATCAGCATGATCAAACTTGCCACCTTGAAGTTGAATAGATAGAGTAGTAAAAGGTTCTACTCTCGTGAGGTAATATAGCACCTGCAACATACAACAGATAGGGTAGCAAATCAATGCGCATTCATACTCATGAAGTTGCACTTAAATCACCAAGGTATACAGAGATAAGATTGATGTGAATGGGTAGCAACTTCAAATGCCATAATTTGAGTGCTCTTCTTTGTGACAACCTCAAGCAATCATACCAACGTGACCAAATATATGGTTTAATTATTTTCCGATAAAGTCAACACATGATAGCAATAATAAATTAGTTCTGTAGGCTAGATCACACTATTCCACATAGAGTAGGATAGTGGCTTTACTCTCATAAGTGAGTTACAAATGTCTTTTTTGTCTGGGTCATATCATGACAGAATTCTGAATGGGTAAAACCAAAATAAGTGTTGCAGTCATTAAAAAACTGCTCGAGAAAATAGACATAGAAAATTGCAATTAGCTACATAGAAATTGGGTATAAGCTTGCAAACCAGGTTATTTAAGCGAAGGTGAAACATACAGATGCAACAAACTATAGATACAATTTCTAAGTAGAATAATTTTATTAATCAAGACGAAAAAAAGGCGATGGATGGGACTAAACCAAGACCTTCGGAAAATACACCATAATGGGTAGAAGCTACAGAAGAACCATAGATTTCTACAACAAATTGGAGCGGTTAATGGTAAAAGGGGCTTATGCAGTAATTATAATGAGAGAACTTACTGTTCCAGCTGTGGAGTAGTGTGATCCATAGTGGAATTTTGGAATGAGAGGATCATCAAAACTAGAGTATCTCTCTTGGAATTTCTGTAGTCTCTCCTCATTCAGGGCACCAACGGGCTGTAAATATATACAAAAGAATTAGATGACAAAAAGAAACATGAGTAATTGAAGGAAATTCTACTATAGATCACCTTTGAGAGATCTCGATAAGAAGAAGGATTTGAAAGATCAAAACTAGGTGAGCTATAATCAGAAAGGACCCAGGGGAATACAGGATACTGCACAAACATATGGAATTAAGCATTAAAATTTATATAAGAAGATCTCCATTAAATAAAAGAACTGCATTTCCTAGCAGACACTAAACCTGTGTAATGTCATTATAACTACGCCCTGCCAACGTATTGAGCTGCATTAGATATTCAAAGTTGCTGAGCTGCAAACAAACAAACCATTCAGCCTCTTATTAAAGTAAATCACGAAGTTAAAATCAAAGAAATAGACCAAATAAATTCTGAACGACTTAATTTATAACAGACCTCCCACCTAGCCCAACGTTCCATAAGTTGAGTTCGCTTTAGAAGTTGTTCAGGTCTCTTGAGCATAGGAGAAAAGAATATTAGTATAGAAATACTACAAGACATTACTAAAATCAAAGATCAAAACATTCACAACCAGGTGTTCTTTCAATGCCATGTTTGTGGGAAGAGTCTGTTCCATTGCAACCAAATATAAAAAATATGTATGTATAATCGCAGTAAAGAACACAGCAGTTTGTGAAAATCCAAAAGAAGAGGGTTCCTGCTCAGAGGAGCGCAGTAACTTCTGTTATAAAAGAGGCAAAGCAAGGCATAACAAGGTCAATACCTGAGTTGCAAGGTAAATATTGTTCAAATGAGGAGGACGGGCTTGAACAATAGCTCGATATGCATTTCGTCGGCCCTCAGTGCTCTTCAAATGAAAACCCAACAGACTAAGATTATTAGACATAAAATTCGAAAATATTTGCAATCAAAGAAAATTTGAAAGTGCTTACACCAAAATCAAAAAAGTAGTTTGACTGGTCAACCATGAATAACTCCAAAGCACTTCTTCTCAAAAGATACCTGCAGAAATCGAAATTCAAAATTCACATATAATGGTGAAAAAATATGCTTATGTGCACCATCTTACGCAATTGGGAGCCAAACCAACATACTCGTGAATAGGAGAATACATAAGAAAACAATCGATTGGACAAGGATATGCTTGGAGAGAAGTAAATTTTCCAAGAGAATATTTCCGCTCTTAAACAAGCTGCAACTATAGGCCAGGACTTTTCTCATAGTTCATCTTTTCATAGGCAAACATTCTATGATGAAAGTAATATCATTGACAGGTATAACCGGAGATTTAGAAACTAGTTCAGCACTTGATCAACAAGATGTTAAGGGGGGGGGCTTAGCCTATTAGATGATGTCTAAATTGATTCTGTATGATGTTAGCTTTGGGATGGGGTCTTATTTAAGTAATTTTTTTTTTATTACTAATGCTTATTCCAAAGCATTGTAGAGATATTCTCACACTTAACTTGGGATGAGAAAACATTACACAGCTTTGAGAAGACTTTTAAATAAAAATCCCTTGCTTGTGATACTATGCTCTTATGTTCATGGACATCAATAGGTGTTTTGGTGGAGAATAAAAAACTCGACAAGGCATATATTAGGTTAGAAATTGCCCATTCTTTTAGTGTTTAAGCATTTTCATTTGCATTTTATTTCACAGAATTATAACATTATGAAACATCTGCAGTAAGTAACGTGAGCACAAGCAAGAAAACAAAGAGACTGTCAGGTTTGAGAAAAGTTATAAGCTAGCCAACAGAATGAGCAGAAGAAATGGTAATCTTCAATCAGGACAACGAGTATCCTCTTTCTTCATAGAACCCAAACATACTTGAGCCTAAAAAGGGGGAAAAGGTTACAAGGGCAAAAGAGTAAGAGAGAAAAAATTACATAGATCACAAAAATAGGACCACTGGTGCGGTTAGTAACAGATCCCATTCTACTTTATATTTTAATGCTAAATAAAAAGTGAGAAAAGGCTTGGAGGTCAAAGTGGCGTGTCAAGGATATAACCTTCTGCTATATATTTGGTGAAGTGACGATATTAACCAGCTTCGGTCTTTTTCTTGAACTTCATTCAAACCTTTGCAGTTCAACGAGTCATCCACAGCACCGTTATCCATGTGATCAACCAAAAAGTTAATTCTTCTACTTGTTATCTGTCAAAATACATCAGTTTCACAAATTTATCATTACCTTGACATAAAAGTTATCACAGCTGTTCGGAACTTATTAGTCGATAAAAACCAGAATCTTCAGTGTGGGAACAAACAGTTAAAAGGGGAAACTCAGGTTCAACACAAATCCTTGACCTAATGCAATGAACAACCGATAGATGAAAAACTTGGAATTCCTACATATCCATGACTAACAATCAAATCGCAAATTTTGGAACCAAAAAATCAATGCCCATACCAAAAGAAAAATAGGACTCGTGACCCAAAGATGAATGGGTTAAAAACAAAATGTACCTACTATTTTTTTATCTTGCGTCCAGGTGCCCTTTTCTCAACATTCTAAATGTGTTTGGATTGATTGGTTTGAAATGAAAGAACTTCAAACATATTATTTAAATCCATTTCAAACTTCAAACATATTATTTAAATTCATTATGCTTGTCCGAAAACCCATGGAATTTTATGGATTTCAAATTCCTTCATTACCATTTTAAGTGTGTGTCATAATAATGTAATGGATTTTAATCTCCACAATTAAAAGCATTTGGAATCCCTTCATTAAATTCAAATTCATCGAACCAAACACAACCTTAGGCGACAAAACTGTTCCAGGTTCCAACAACATATTGCAGCAGTGCCAAGACATCAGTCCCAAGTCTTTCGCCCCAAAAAAATTTAATATGCCATTCTCGTATCAGGGAAATGGGTTGGGATTTTAATGCAATATAAATGATGGATTCAAAATTAAGGTATGTAGAACTTACTTGAAAAGTTCCTGTTAGGACCTTTAGAGGGCGGATCATTGAAGACGGAAGCTCGAGAACAATTCTTTCATCATGCTCACTAGGAACATAACCAGAAGCAACAGCTGATGAGACTGGTGCCGAGTCTAGATCATTAGTCACTGGTGGGTCTCTAGACTCTGTAAACATTGTCAGCGGCTGCTCACCCGATCCAGACATCTTCGGAAATTCACCATTTTCACTACCATCCATATAGAAAGCATCATGCTCATCCTCCTCATTTTTTACCTCGGTTGAGATGGCTTCTGCAGCTAAGATAGAGGCTTCAGATGGACTTACAACTTTATGTGTTTCGTGCCTCTGATCAATATGGTCTTCATAATTTGCAGCAGCACCAGAATGATCTGATCCCTGGTAGTTCCTTCGTAAAATCCTCCTCATCCTTGAAGAACTTTCCATGGAATCTAGCTTCCAGAATACCTAATATCACCCAGGCTAACAGTTAGAAATAGTTGACTCAGAAACCGAGATAGACATAAATTCTAGTAATAAGAAACCCACACGCTGGGGACTGCACAAATCGTCACTGAAAGGCCCAAAAAGACATTTAGTCTCTATCAAACAGTGAATCAGCTTGCGCCATTCACGTATGCCGGTGTATGTGCGATGGTGAGCAATCATATCAACAGTTGACCTCCTGTCCACCTGAAAACCACAAATAAAGGTTTGAAGTGTTTGTTGTCTGTGACTTTAAGATACTGATAGGCCTTCAATAAAAGAATGCAATACCTCGGATCTTTGCATGTTTCTAGCCAAAGCTAAACTTCCCACAAGGACAGCAATATATTTATAGGAAAGGGCATTTAAATCCTTCGCATATACAGATTTTGAATCAACTGATTGCAAACATTCTGCCCAGGCAGTTCCCATTGCTTCTGAAACACTCCATCTCTTTACACGGTCCATATCAGTTCTAGACCGTCGTTGTGCTGATGTGGCCATTGCCACGGCACTAAGACCTCGTCCTGAACCAATCTTTGCATTACGCTCAAGGTCTCTTGCAGCTGCCAATGCAGCTGCTTTTGCGGCAGTCTTGTCCTTCGGAACAACTGAAAATTTGTTTGGTGCCTCCAGAGGCTTTTGAAAGCTTGAAAATGTATGCAATCTTGTCGTCTTTCGCTCAAGCAATGATGAGTCGCGTCGAAGCTGTGAGGTAGTTGGAGGAGCATTGTTTTCACTTCCAGCAGCACCAGCAGCAATTATGGCTAATGCCATAGCAGCAGGAGGTGACGCAAAAGATGCAGCCCAGGTAGAAGATATCATAGCAAGTGCAGCCTAAGAAATATCAAGTCAAGTCTTATTTATACCACAGTAAGAAGAACGCAATATTAATCAGAGCATAAAAAAGAAAAAAAATACAAAGGAACTAGAGCATGTAGTATGATTGATTCTTGAAATAAAATATTAATTTTTTATTTTTTTTGAGTCGAAACAATATTATATTATAATGATATCAAGGTTTACAACAGCGGATAAGCAATCCGCATCTAATTAAATAGAGTACACTATTACACCGCCATTATCAGGACCAAACATATTTCCAATCCCTGACTAAATCCGAGAGACAATAATGTTTATACTCAGGCATTACAACCAACCAACTTGCAACCCTGAATTTGATTGTTTCCCATACTTCGTCCGGCGGCTCCGTCTTGTCTTCAAATATTCTTTTGTTTCTTTCCAACCATGTGGACCAAAATGTGCAATGAACAATCACCTGACTAAATAACATATTAATTTAAACCATATGGACACAAAATTTGCCTCCAACATAGTATTATCTTTTGAAACCATAGGTTCATGCTAGGGTAAAAAGAGTTGGGTCAAAACTTCGATATTCTAAATCTCTAATGGCTTGTGGGCATGCGTCTGTGATTAGAAAAGACAGGTTTATAAAGGATTTGGACTCAAGTGGCTTAGCTTCAACCGAGACCCTTGCTATAGCTAAGCTAAAGTATATTTATTGTAGCCATCCAGATAAGTGCGTAAAAAATCTATTTTGAGTTGCAGATGATAAGGTGTAGAAATACCAAGCTCGTAATATAAATAAATGACCGAACTTAATGGTGGAGCCAAAATGTTCTCAACCAAATGATTGAAGTGTAATCTATTCAATGTGACCTAAAATATTTGGCTAAGTACGGTGAAAATGTCATGGAACATGGTGGTTCATTTGGGATCATTCAGTTTTATTTGTTTGGACAGAAGAAGCTAACTTCATCTCTTGAGATAAACTGCTACGCAATAAAATATGGACAAAAGAACTTTGTTCAAAGGAAACTGGATCAGTAACCTCAACAGGCAAAGCATCTGCAGCCAAGGCACGATCATCAACAACAAGGGGATTTATACCATCTGCAGTCGCAAGTTCATGAATTCCAGCCAAAAGTGGCCGCCACCTTCTGAGAACAGCAACAAATGGAGGTAAAATGGCCTCCAAGTAATGCTTTCGCAGAGGATTTCTGTCCTTTCCAATAGCATGCCACACCTGCAACATCAATAAAACAGAGCATAAGTAGTTATAATAGTGGTTGTTCATGAAACTTATATAGGTTCATGCATAATAGGAGAGTAAGGTGAGAAGAGCCAATTAACAAGCCCGTTGAGCAGGAGTGATTCAATCTCAATCGAGTATAACATTGTTCGAGGACAAACTCGATTTATTCACGAGCTCGCAAGCGCAAAACAAACTTTAAAATATATTTTAATGTCTAAAAGAAAAATGAATATTTTAAATGTTTTACATAATATTATTACTGAATACACATAGTAGCACCAATTTTAATCAGGAGCTCGTGAACAGTTATAAGCTCAATCTCAATCTCACACGTCAAACTTGTTATCTTGGCTCGCAAACATGTTCATTAATCAATTTTGTAAATACAATTTAAAATCATAAGTTGAGCTCAAGCTCTTCCATTTTGAGCTCAAGCTCAGTTTTTTCAGAGTCGAGTTCAAACTCAAGCTCGATATATTTACACTCGAATTCATAATTCAGGACCGATACAGTGCAAGGAATATATAATTCTGTTAATGGCAACAGAAGTAACCTAACGATAGTACAAATCTGACCTCAGAATATAAAACACATGATGCAACCAAGACTCGCTGCCTCTTTGACTCAGAAATTGGCGTGTTCAGGACAGGGGACAATACGCTGTACATTGAACCCGTGTTAGTTTCTTAGTTCAAATATACAAAGAAAAGCTTCAAACAATTTTCCCAGTTGAGTGGAGCACTATTACGTTTGTTACTCATGGGACAGTTACCATCCTTCTCATAAAGCTTTAGTCCAGGAAAGATGAAATGTATGAAAGTATGAAACGATGATTCAGAAGGCTATGAAGAAGATTATTGACATGGAATCTGAAAACATGCTGTCAAATCAACAAAAGTTCCTTATGTGAGATCAGATGGGAAGTGAACATCAAAATGTTTGGCAGGTCCCATGGATATGAAGCTAAGATTTTTGTGAAGAAACAAGTATAACCATCAGTGGATAAAAAAATATGAAGAAAATTCATTGCCACGGCTGGGTTTGTATTGGCACAAATAATACACCTCCCACAATGAATGTATCGATGGTTAAGAAATGGGAAGAAAAATAATATATTCGAATTGATTGGAATGGGTAATACAGATAATACCTCCAAAGCAGAGAAGATCGTGGTTTTCTAGTTGATAATCTAGAAGTCGCATCAAAAGATGTAGCACTGCTAGTTTGACGACCAACACCCTTTGGTGACCTGTCTAAATGCCTCATGAGCAAATTGTCTTCACCAGTATCACCCTCCCTCAGTGAGACAAGCACCATCCGCAACATACATAGGAATGGTTGGTCACTGTCTAAAAGCTGATAAAGCACTGACATTCCTCCCATCCCAGTACCAGATCCTCCACCAATACCAAGACCACCACCGAGTCCAGAATCATCCAATAGCAAAGCTTGAAGCATGGTAACTGACTTGTTTATCAATGGAAGTTCAATCCAGTTTCCATCACTGTCCTTCTCTAAAGCAGTTTTCCAAGATTCCCATCCACTGCCACCTCCACCACACCCTGAGGTCTTCAAAGGAAGACCAACACCATACCATAATTGACTTCTATATTTCCATCCTTCTGCCAAATCCATAAAACAACTTCCATATGACACAAATGCACAGGAAACTGATTCATAAGGTTCTGCAGCCGCTGCAGCAGCAAGTCGTTCCATAACTGTTGTAGAAATTTGTCCATTAGCATCAGCCATTGAAGCAAGAACCTACTCAAACCAAGATAAATTCAGTTTTCAGGTTAAGACAGCGGTGTGTCAAAATGAATTGAGGAGACAACTTTATGCCATACAAATTAAGATCTTCTAGGACCAATACAGTGGCAGATGACATAAAACGCATACAGGATACACGGTTATCAAAAGGAACAGCAGACACACTGCAATGGAAAATGATATAAGATCTCATGCGCAAACAATATGCATGGTGAAAAACATCCATCAAACTTGGGTATAACATTTGATATAGTAATATTTTCACTTCAGGCTGACATCAGATGATAAGAAACAAGAATATATGAAATATGCTCAAAGAAAAAAAAAACAGACATAAAGTAACAAGGAAATAAAAAGCCAGCAGCAAGTGCATATGCTTCAGTTATTTCATTGTGGGTCAGATATGTATATTGTGTCATGATCATATAGCAGCAAACATACATCAAGAGAGAGGCCCCCTGCATCATTAGATGAAGAATTACGATTAGATACAGGATCTAGAGTGTCTCCATTTGCTGTACTTGAAGCCTGGTTGCCCACAGGATTAACATTTGAAAGTGGGGACGCATAAGTAGTTGGAAAACATGAAGCACAATAAAGTTTGCTTTGTAGCCGTAAATGATCTTCAACAAGCATCAAAATCACAATTGCATTCTCAACCAAAGCCACAGAAAGTTGAGCAGCATTCTCTGCTTCCATCTTAGCATTTCTAGGCGACAACCCCTCAGCTGCCACTCCAGCAGCTGCAGCAGCAATAACTTGAGTCTGCAGCAACAAATGGGACGACATTGACATTATAGTAGAATAAGACGAAAAATATTAATATTTTAAAAACCATAAAAGAAAATCCCTCCCTCCCAACCAAGTAAGGAACATGAATAATAAAAAGAAGAGCATGGTTAAGAACAGAGATCAAAGGCATTGTGTCGATGGTGAACAGAAACAGACAATAATGTACAATATTCAACAAAAAGTCATAAATAAAAAACCTCTGCATCCAAGTAAAAAAAGAGATTGCTTCTTTGGTTCTACGAGGCATATGAATACCAGCTTCAGTAAATGCTGAGAATTACATCCTATCTTACTGGCAAGGGAGGGAGAGATAGTGAAGCTCTTTGTTCAAGAAGGGAAGAAGAGGCATAGACATGGAAGATGCCACTCTTGAGGGGTAAATATAACCAGTTAGGTCATCACCCATAAGGTCACGTTGCAAAGTTCATTCAAGAGTTTTGACATAAGAAGACAGCTATTCATGTACAAAAATATATCACTGATACTTAAAAATGTAGTTTAATAGGGTACTGAGGAGTTGGGCACGTAAATTCCAAATTTTTAGAAATGCACGAGTCAATTTTAAAATCGTCTCCACCTGTAGACAGTTGACAGCACATTTTTTAAAGAGTACGCATAAATTATTCGATACATTGCTACGAAAGCCTGGATTCACTCAGTAAAGTGAAATTCCATCACCATGATCTATAATAATATAAGGGTAGGAAAGTTACATCTATTTAAAATGGTAAGGTTGGATGTTGCCATCACTGGGAGGGAAAGAAATACATTTTATTATCATAGTGTCACAACTAAACTCCAGTGAGTGAAAAAGGAGAAATAAATTAATATTAATTGTACATAAATAAATAGAAAAAAAAAACATTCAATAAAAAAGATTTACAGATCACCTGATCCTGCAATTCCCTAGCAGCAAAGTCTAGCAAGCTACCCAAAAGCCTCCTTTTGAAAATTGGCAATGATTCCTCCCGTCTAACAAACACGTGTTACTATAAGCTGGAATAATATTGGAAAAGAAACCGAGAGAGAGAGAAGCATGGCCTATCAGAGCGTCAAAGTTCTCTGTGAAATGCACAAGTAAAGCATATCTGATCCAATTTTATTCGGCATATTTGAAGAACAAGTATTTGAACCAACTTGTTAATACATTCCTCAATTACTGTGATTTTTCAAGAAAAGCTAAACATGATTCAAGTTAGTGCTGAAATATTCAATCATAAAATACAGCAACCCCACTATTTATCTCTTATCCTATAAAACTTGAGTCCAAATGTCAAGTCTTAAGTTGCAATACCTAATCCTTAGATCACCAGTACTACAACCACCCACCATAGACAGCCATTCTGCACAATGAATTGTAGCTTCAATATCCTGTCACAACAATGACAAAACAGATAACGACACTTGGAAGTTTAGGACGGAGGAGAAAAAAACTAAAATTTCAACCAAAACAGAAACAAAGAGTAGAAATTGTTATAGACAGGCCAACTGCATAGAGTTTGGGTCAGAAAATCCAAAAGGCGGGATTTCTTTTCAATTCTTAATAACAATTTTTGTCACCAAGTTCTCTTTTTCATTCCATATATTCATATCTACAGCATAATTTCACAGTATACGAATTCAAACAGTCTCAAATATATTATCCACTCACCAACACACTCCTCCCATTTCATTTCATTTTCTCTTTTCATTTTAATTTTTACCTTTATTTTCTTTTTTTCTTCTTCTTCTTCACTTACCTTCCACATCGCCTTACACCACGGCCACACCCATAAGAGCCCGACAGAAATTCCACCACAAGCAGGGGCATCTGCAAATGGAGAATCCTTGCTGCAATTGCTTGTGACAAAGCACCACAAGGGGTTGATAGGTGTGGATGGGGATGATTAAGTAATTGAAGAAAAAGAATGCACTCGAAATAAAGTAATAGAATTGGTGAAAAAATTATGTCAAATAATAAATTATAAAAACATTTCCTTCCAGTTCAATACCAATTCAGTTTACTCTCTATTGCTCAACATTCTATTAAAGCATATTATAAAAACATTTCCTTCCAGTTCAATACCAATTCATTTTACTCTCTATTGCTCAACATTCTATTAAAGAAAATTCTTCAGTCTTTTTGAATATCTAACAAAAGTTGGCAGCAAGGGAGACAATAAATATAAAATAAAAAGAAAAGGCGAAAGAACATAAACCTTCCATCCATCCTTCTGGCGCATTGAGTGCTCCAACATAATAATCAAGAAGTTGTGGATAAAGTCTTCTACATCTTTCAACTCAGATGTATTTGTATTTTTACTTGAGCCTTGCTGCACAATAGGAGGTGAAAAGTGCGAGGAAATTATAAAATTGACAAAGATGTCTCGATAAAATAATCATGTGAAGCACTACAAGGCTTGATGATTACACCTCATGATTGGATATGAGAATCTCCAAAATCCACTCAGGCCATTCATCCATTTTTGTCAGGTTACTTCTGTTTTCTGGATGACCGCAAGACAATATCAATAGATCCTAAAATCAAATAAAAAGTATAAAAACTCAAAGAAGATATTTGCAATATATTGCTTAGACAAGATATACTGGAACATTGTGATTCCATCATGAACATAGAAAAATAAGTAAGCAAACTTCCTCAAAGATTGGAAAGTCAAGTGAAAATTAACTATTACAAACAGTGGGAGAATATATGAGAACATTAGACCAGTAACATGCTTACTCTTTTGTTACACAAATTAAAATTAGTGACAAAGCTGAATGCAATCAAGCAGGCATTTGACCATGCTACATGTACGTGATTAACCAAATTACAATCCAAACATCAAGAGCACACTGAAAGACCAACACCATATAAGTAAAATAGTAAAGAACAATTAAACGCATGGAATTAATATAATACAATTTGTGTGCCACAAACTAAATACCTGTAGTGCTCGACTTTGAAATGCTGTTGATGCATATGGAAGAGAACGAAGAAGAACCAGCAAAAGCTGAAAGTGCTCAAAGCGGTGACCTATATCATGGAAGTTTAGTCCATCATCGTTTGAAGATACGTTTATCTGAAATTATTAAAAAAAATAGGCATCTCAGGAACTCAAATTAAGCAACGACTTGAATGTACAAGCTTTTCCCAAAAGTAGGACATCTTTCAGTTTGAGGAATTCAATACCCTCTTTGATAGGTCCATATACAATTCACTGAGAATAATTCAGATCAATGTAACGTTTTAAACTAGCAAATCACAATGCAAAATAGACTAGAGGCCCTTGGAACTTGAAAGAAGAAATTTTTAAGCACGCTGGTCATTACAGAGTGATGCATAAAAAATGAGAAAAACTAGGTTCTTATATATGTGATCATAATAAGCTATTCCCATTACTTTTATTTGCGATGACATTGTCCATCACGATAATGCACCTCAAAAAGGTACACACTCATTGACCAATGGTTGCACCAACTAATTAATGGATCATCATAGTAATACCAGTAAATGGAATTGATCAAAGAGCACTTTATTCTGATAGAGGCCCATTTCTAGAAGAGATGGAAAGCTAACGAAAATATGGACAAAAAATACTGCAAGAATCTTCTGATTCTGAATTTGACCTACAATAAACTGCTGCACCATCTCAATCCTGCAGGGACCACATCTCAAATTTTGCAAGGCAAATCTTATGTCAGAAACCACATTCGTAGCATACATAGAAGTAAAAGCAAAAATGAGTTAACAGAGGCAGGTTTCCACTACTTATACAGATACAGAACACACAGAGAAAAGGACAGTGTTGCGGTAAACAAATACCGTCCATCCTACCCAGACCAAAGTGGAAAGACAAACAGATTTGACCAAGGCCCACAGTTGTCCACCATGTGTTCAAAAGATAAGCAGTCAATTCTTTTCACATACAAAAATGGCATTGCAGCAGCAAGTTGGATATTAAAATGGCATACCGAAGCAGCCAATAATGCTGTGTACGCACTGTTAGTCATAAGTCGGTGTGGAGCCGCTTGGAAAGCCTTTTGTAGACCAAAAAGAAGGAGAGAAACCTTATCATTAAACATGGTACCTCCTCCCTCAAGCAAGCCAACAATGTTTTTAGACACATTTGGGGGAGCGGGTGCATCAAATTTCAAATGTCCTGCTATCACCAAAGCTCCTATGAGGTTGATTATTCCTAAAACTATACCATCACTTTTGTCATCATTATACACATTATTCCTCGCATTTTCAGCGCTTATTGAAAAACTTATACCACCCAAGTTTCTGGTGAAAGGATTTTCGGAGATAGATGACATCCTTTCAATATTAGATACAGTAGGACCACTAAAACACTCGAGTTCAGAATCATTCTCATGTAAAGTTGAATCTTTTTGCTCCATGTATCCTGCATAACCATGCTCACCATTTTCAGAAATACCCTCCGTTATATCTGTATCTGTTTTGGAGGATGACAATGACTCGCCCTGCTTGTTTGAATACTCTGCAGCAGCATGGTCTCCAGCTTTTGCTTCACGCTGCAGCAGGACAAGAAGTGTTTCAATGCCACCAAATGATGTAAAGGCCTCAGCAAAACTTTGAGCCCTGGATGTATTTGGCTGAACTACCAACCTGTACATCAGATGTAGCACCCTGGCAACCTGGAAGGAGGGAACAATGGCAGATTATGTCACATGAGATAATCAGACATGCTTTCAGCACTTTAGAGTGAGAAAACTAAACACTGAATCATTATTGGGTATGTAGATGATGACAGAACTCAATTATTCAAAACTTGGAATGTTTAGAAGTGCCACGGGCCTCAAGGCCAAGTGGCACCTTTGTCCAAAAATTGGGATAGGTCTCAGGTTCGAGAAATCCCCCTCCCCTAATCTCCAAAAGAAGACAAAGAGATGTGTAGAATATGGTGAACATGCTAAAATATGTCTGATTTCAATGAATTAATTCACCATATTTTTCTCTCAATTTCATATGATATACACAAGTTTCTGAAAATATAAGTGAGAAATAGAAACACGGAGGAGATAGTCACACCATCATGTATCAAGCATTTTCCCAACGGTGTCCAGTTTAAAACTCACGACTTTCCAAGGTACAACAGCTTACATTGATTTTTGCAACGCTGCAAAACACTATCAAGTCCGAGAAAACAATAGCAACAAAGAATTGTCAAAAGAGAAGGCAGCTCTCTGATATATGCATTTATGCTCGGGCATGAAAGCACTGGTATCTCCTAATACGTCAAGTTTCTCCAAAACTATATAAAATTGTAATCACAATTCAGAATATGCTTGTTGAATAATCTTAAGAAATAACAAGCAACTGATATCAACTAACATTTAAACAATTTTTTATTTCCTAAAAAGAGTCGAGTAAGAGAAAACTATGAGTGACAACCCAAAAAATGAAGCTTTAATTTCCTAACAAAGTATGGCCTTCTGAAGGATAAAATTAGAAGTCAACAACTCAAATTAACTTGCCACCTCAAATGGTTAAACTCTTAGGTTCCTTGACAGTATCCATTGATAGCTGAGGGTAAACATGGTTGGGGTGATAGTTGATGAAAAATAAATTATAATTCAGATATGTTTTTCTCCGGTGAGCAAGGGAATACATTTGTTCTCCTTCACACACTGTGAGGCATGCTGATATTGAGTTCGGATTATGAAAGCAAGCAACAGGAATAAAATTCATCCAAGATTCCTTCAAGTTTAATTTGAGCACAAGAAGCAAACATAGGTATACTTTTAGTATACAAGAACCCCGTAAGTATTCAACAGAAATTTACTCAAATCTGGGGTTTTTTTTGTTCTAAATGATAACAAAAATAAAGCCAGTTGAACTTGTGATCAATATAGGTCATATGACAGTTAAGAAATTATTATGCAAAATAATTATATAAGACCCCCAAGCCACTCAATCAATCAAGGAAAGAAATATTCAATTACTAATGAGATTTACCTGATTTGGTTGTGGACAGTCAACAATGAAACCGAGTAAACAACGGATATCTTCTGCAGCCAAGGATGGAGTAGCAGCCACGACTAAAAGTTCAACAACCACTAGAAGTTCATCAACTAAAGCATTCACTTCACCAACAAGCTGAGTATCCTCGTTCATAGAAAATGTGTTAACAGAATCGCATTCGCGAACAGTCCAATAGCATTGCCTGCAACCATCTAGGAGCATCTGAATAGCATTAGCATCTCGCATCACAGAAGCCTCAGTAAAAACCATATCTGCAAGTGAAGACAAAAGCTTCTTTTGCAGTCCATAGCTGCATAGACTCCAAATTTTCAGATCAAGTAGCAGGTTACTGAAAAGCTGGACTTTAAGCATTTGGTTGAACTTCTGAGATTGACAAAAAGAGACAATAGCGGCAACGAGTTCCTCATCACTAACTCCATCATGCTTGGCAACATCGATAGAAGATAAAGTTTGCAACAGATAATGTAAGATTCTGGACAATATTTCAGGTCCTCTTCGGAGACACAACTCTTCATTGTTTCCTGGGTGCCTGATCGCCAAAGACATTATTCGGAATATAGGAGCAGCAAGAGAAGTTGTTGCTAATGACAGAGAAAGGTCACTTCGCTGTGGTTCAAGGCTATTCTCATGCACACTACTCACCGCAATTGGAAGCAAGGATATGGGACCTCCATGAGCCAAGGCCCACAGAGATTCAATAGGACGCATTCTTGTAGCAACATGCACTTGACCAAGAACCTCTGCTGGCCTTCGAAGCATGCCTGAAATGCATCAAACCACTACTTATCAAAGAGAGGATCCTTACCGCGGTCTTCACTTAATGCGGAAAAAATAAGAAAGGGTGTATCCAACAAAGCTAGATTGTGCAGTTTATTTAGTGCATGCATAAATCAAATATAATATGTTAACAAAGAATGTTAATCCACCACAAACTCTATAGCATTCCAGAGAGAGTTAAAATGACTAGAAGAATAGCAATCATTGCGGTCAAAGTTTAAATGATTTGAGAGCAGGGTAAGAGTTAACCAAGGAAAGAAATATGTTAAATACACTAAATAGAAACAAGTCCGTGCCCCCAGAAGAGTGGGGAAGTGAACATTCTAGAATTATTTTACTTACGCTGATTTCATATATTCCACAAATCAGAGGAAAAAATAAAACTCCTCCGTTAGAAATACAGGGACAATAATCAACCACAAATAGTTATTTTATCACATTATATTATAGTTACTCAAAAATGGGAGTTCTTGGTACCTGCAGCACCATTAGGAGAAGCATCTGGACAGTAACGCCCATTAAGCAAATTAGGATGATACAGAAGATGAACGGAGCCAGCAATTTCAGCGTCAAGAAGTGCACTGTCCCGAGCCACATTTGTTACATGGTCATTTGTTGCCAGCCATGGAGATCCAGCAGCACTTCCAAAAGAAGGCAGCACATCCCCTCCTCTATAAGCCAGCCGTGCCATCTTTTCTGGCCCAATGGGTTCCTTGAAGATATATACAGGCCCCATTTCAGCAAACAAAGGGCATTGGCGTCGACGACGTTGTAGACCAGCCATAGTTGGTGGAGGATTAGTCCCAATGCAGCAAAATGAAAGTGGTTTAGAAATTCTTGGGAAATCAAAAGGGCGACTTTCATATAAGGAGCCATCTATGTACAATCTCATTTCACTTTCAGACTTTCCAAGGAGCCCCTGCTTGCAAGTATGTTCCAGGCCAACAAAGTACCAACACTGTGGCTTGAATGCATGAGTAAAATGCAGAGACGCTTTCCTCCCTTTCCCACTTCCACATTCAACGACCAGAAATTGTGCATGAAAATATGCTTCCATCCCTTGATTATCAGTGGATAAGAAACTGAACAACCGAGGCATGTGAGCTGTTCCTTCTCCAGCTAATGCACTGGCAGCTGCAGCAGCTGACATAGGAGAGGATTTCCCTGAAGTGGCAGCTGCAGCCATTGCAATTGCTGCAGCAGTAGTTGCTGTGCTTATATTGTCCGCAAATGACTCAATATAGATCCAAGTGGCAAAAGCATATCCATTTGTAAAAGGCCATCTACTCTCTCCTGGACCAAGCAAGCCAGAGCTTTCACCATCAAACTCAAAAGTGCTTGTTGGACCTCTGACCTCTTTTCCACCCATGGCCTTCTCTAGAGAACGCAACAAGCAAACAGCCCACGCTGTGGTGAGCGTTCTTGTAATGACATGTAGCCACTTATGCAGATCACTTGGGCTAAGAGAATGCCCAGCTAAGTATTGAATGCAGTAGCAGAGAGGAGTTCCATCCCATTTCATTTTCTCCGTCGAACCAACATCCTGCACAAAAATCCTCTCAGCTGAATGAAGTAGGACTCCCAATAATCCAGCAACAGAGCACATCGCTCTGTTCCTAGTGCAAGCACGCAAAATAGCAAGTAGTCCTCTCACCATCCGAGTCCTGGGAGACATGAGACCCTGGAAATCCCCAATGTCAGGGAGCCAAGGAATTAGCCCACCAGCCACAATCGCAGCCCTAGAGTTAAGCATCACACTGGGTGGATTATCATCTTCATCCTCTTCAAAAGACTCGACACCTCCCATTGTGGCTAGAAGTGAATCAACAACCAAGTAAGAAATAGCGACAGCCTCATCATCACCTCCAAAACTCTCAACACCACTCACAACATTCTTCAGCTTTTCCAAGCTTTCTGGTTTCCCCATTATAGCTGAATCTACTAAATGCAAAAGCTCTGGAGACACGTTAGGTATAACATGTTTAGTCTTCGGCTTTTGAGGTGATTCCACTGGAGAGTATCCAAAATCCCCATGCAAATGCACCGCAGAATCAACACTAGCAGAAGGTGATGCCTCCATGTCAAAATCTGAATCTCTGTCTGGCCTAGTGCTAGAAAAATAATTATTATTACGAACCTCTGCACCTTGAGGTGAATCAATTCCGGTTGATCGAGCATGTGCAAAAGAAAAATCAAATACATTATCGCTTTCAGCAGACGAATGTCTCAACTTATTAGGACTCAAAGACTGATTTACATCCTCTTCATTTTTAACAGAATCTTTTAGCGAAACATGCTCAAAAAAATAATCATCTACCACATCAGCTTCTTCTAAGACTATATCACTGTTCACATCATCCGCTTTATCACTACATGTTTCTGTGTCTGCAGCATGAGAAATTCCAATATTATTACCCCAATCAGTGCCTTCTTTTTGCGTTTTGTAGTTGTTCTCGTCAATTTCTTCATTGAATCTAGCTTCTTCCTCCATTTCAAACTACAACAATATTTATATCTTACTAACTCTTCATTTGAAATTTTTACAAAGTAATTTTACCTGAATGTATAATTAAAAACATACAGTTAATCATACAAGAAAGAAAAGAAAAGGGAAGTCACTGACAATTAATACATGATATAGCACTAGAAAGGAAATAATATAAAGAAAGGGAAAGATGCAGGATAAAAAAGGAAGTTCCCAATCATTCTAAGTTAGCAAGTAAGTATATAAATAAGATATAGGAAGTGTGAGCATATCAAAAAATCAACTAGGAGAACTAATGATTGGCAATAAAAACAAGGATCTGCAGCAAACACGTCTCACTAACTAAAATGCTATGCCTTTCACGGGTCCAGCAATTTAATAGTTGGGTTCAATTATGGCAAGTTCAAGCTCAAATTTCAAATAATTTATCCAACCAAAACCAAATGCAGTCATCTTGGGGAAGCAAAAAGATTCTCCTCACATTTTCATGAAGTAAGACGCGAAACAACATCATTAACGGTCAAAATCAGCACTGAAAACGAACAAAAACTGACAGATGTCATAAATGGCAGAAGCCAATACTAAAGTTTACAGATACTTCGTCACAGATCTAACAACACCTTATACACCGCATTGCTGGTTCAAAAAAAATTTAAATATAGATCATCTTCTGCCGCAGTGTGGATCAAAAGATTTGAAATTGATTTTAAAAATCCGCAAAAGATGCGAACATGGGCATGATTACAACCGGATAAAAGAACGTAATTGATTGAATCTTACCTTGCAAGAGAAGATCTGATTCAGCGATTGGTGTGGTTGAGTAGAGTAATAAATTGAAAAATGGTAATGATCGGAGAAAATTGAAAGAGAGAGGGGACCGAAAATCGAAATACGAAGCCAGTAGAGCGCGAGAGGAAAAGGCCGGGGTAGCCAATTAACCAATCACGGTTGAAATATTTTTGGCCCAAACGGCCTTTTAATGGACTGTGAAGGCCCAGCTTAATGTGCAGTAATATTATTTCTTTGTTATTTTCAACTTTTTTTCCCACGCATATAATATCCCTCACAACTTTTTTTTTATATGAAACTAAATTTTATTAAAAAAGTAGGTCGGATTATAAAGGAGAGTAATCCACAAATCATGTTTACATATTTAAAAAAACAGTTCTAAACTAATATCAACGACATACCAACTTTCAGTTCCTAACCAAATCAGAAATAAATAAGTGGTTAAATTCCGGCAATTCCGTGGTCAAAGTCACAACCCTAAATTTGATCTTCACACATATGTCGTCCAAAGGCTCCGTTGAATCTGTGAATATTCTATTGTTCCTCTCCAACCATATCGACCAAAAAATGCTGTGTACTACCAAATATCAAAAGCTCTTATTCCTTTTCCCGGTGTGGAATACTATCTTCATGAGAAACAAGTCTCGGGCTTTTCTTGGAAAGGTCCAGTCGAAACCCAGCTCTTGTAGTAATTCTCACGACTTATTTACACATCCGTTAGGTGATTTTTTAGCTATCAATCAAATCAAGAGTGTTAAGAGTGAATCAATAGATTGCGAACCAACCTCGAATTCTCATCTCGGATCCATTAATTTAGTTTTGTCTCGTCGTGACATTTATAATTATTAGAGTCTCATATGCAACTATATCACATATCTAAATTCTTGAGACAATTCAAAACGACTTATACATGTAGCCAAAAATAAATATTTTTACTCAAATAAACATTAATTAACCAATACTAATATAGGAAACAAATCCATCAAGCTATCTAATTAACCAATACTAATATAGGAAACAAATCCATCAAGCTACCCACAGATAGATAAAGGAAGTGATAAAAGCAAAATTTGTCTTGTGGAAGTCTGAGGTGATGTTGGCCGACTTTGATGAATTTTTTGTTACTATATTATTCAGGCGAACTTTAATGGAAGAGAAATTGTACACTTTTGAGATGACGTATGTAGAGACAGGGGCTTCGAATCATTTATACCTTTTTTTGGAGCCAAAGTCCAACTTACTTTTTCTTTGTCCTTCCAATTTTAGCTGCTTCGTTCTTAGCAACATGGAGGTGGCCACATACAAATTGATTTCGTCTGTGTTTTGGTCTACGTAACTTATATTTTTAAAACTGTATATAAAATTTTATATTATACTAGAATTCGCGGAGCTATGTAAAATTTTATCCTCTTGGAATTTGGTGTTCGTCGGATCGTTTGATCCTATCCGTGAGGGCACTGCCTTCGTATGATTTAGATGGTCCAGATTTAACCACATTTGTGATTTTAAAAAAAAATAGTGGACCCTATGTACTTGTGGCTAAATCTGGACCCTGAATCTACACATGAGGACACTACCCCACATGTAGGGTGAAATATTCCGTGTTCGCCTTCAAGATCCAAGAAATTGATATATAATACTAATAATAAATAAGAATGAAACTATTTGGAAAGATTGGTATTAGATTTGAAATATAAAATATTATTCAACATTGTGGGGCTCTAAGTTCCGACCGTTGAATCATGATACATAACTTGGTCGTTAGGGTCGCTCATATTGGTAACACAAACCACATCAATACTGTATATAATATCTATATTTACGATATTATTAAATTTAAAACACTTAAAATAATTAATTTATAAGATTATAGTCTGTTTTAATAATTATATACATTAATAAAATGTTAAATTTTCAATGCAAGCCACGTATAATTTAGCGGATAAAGTATTTGATTTTAAGCCATCAAGTTGTAGGTTCAATTCTTAATTAAATCTTTTTTAATTCTTTTCTTTTTTTATTTATTTTTTAAATTTATAAATCAAAATTGCAGTACATTCCTTCCTTATTTTTTACAATTATATTATTATTATTATTTAAGAATTATAAAAAAAATATTGTATCAACACATACATCGGTTCACTATTAAAATATCTTTTATTGTTGGATTGAGTATCACACAACCCAAAGTCACCATGGGGTCCAAAAATATAATATAATATATAATAAATATTTGGTATATAAAACTAACGTTAGCGAGAAGCCGATTACGTGTCGTTTTTTTTTTTTTTTTTTTTTTTACTTTCACACGATTGATGTATTGAATTCACTGATTGCATATTTGTATATATGATCAATAAGGTTTCAAGAGTTCTCCAAGGCAGAAACATGGATATAATATTCTCAAGTATCCTCCTCCTTTCTATCGCAGTCTGGGCATGGTTTCTTCAAATTCTAAAATCAAAATCCAGGAAACCTTGCAAACTCCCTCCAGGACCAAACCCATATCCAATAATAGGAAACATTCTTGAACTCGGAGACAAACCTCACCAATCTCTCGCAAGACTCTCCCAAGTCTACGGCCCCTTGATTCATCTGAAACTCGGGAGATTAACAACCGTAGTTGTATCCTCTCCTGGAATCGCCAAAATCTTTCTGCAAAAGCACGATCAAGTTTTCTCCAGCCGGAATGCCCCCGGGGCAGTACACGCGCTGGATCACCACAAGTTTTCAATGGTGTGGCTTCCGGTCGAGAATCAGTGGCGGAAGTTGCGCAAAATATGTAAAGAGCAGATGTTCTCGGTGTCGAGTCTTGATTTTAGCCAGGGTTTGAGGAGGGATAGGTTGCAGAAACTGTGCGAGTATGTGCACGGTTGCTGTATCAACGGCAAGGCTGTTGATATCGGGAGAGCTGCATTTACGACGTCGCTTAATCTGATGTCGGCGACCCTTTTCTCCGAGGAATTCGCTGCTTTTGATTCGGATTCGGTTGAAGAACTCAAAGAACTGGTGTGGGGAATAATGGAGATTATTGGGAAGCCGAATCTTACGGATTATTTTCCCTTGTTTAGAGCGTTGGACCCGCAAGGGATTTCGAGGAAGAGCACGGTTTACTTGAAGAGATGTTTCGATATATTTGAGGAAATAATTGGAAAACGGCTGGAAATGAGGGGAAGAATATCGGCGGATGGTACTAGGAAAAGTGACATGTTAGAATCTCTACTGGACATTAATCAGAGAAATGAGTCTGAACTGAGCATTCTTGATATTAAGCATCTACTTCTGGTGAGTAAATCAGTACTGATTCTCGTGTTGGAAATTTGGGAAACAAATTTGAATTGTCATGTGATTAATGGTGTTACTATGATGATCCGTTTTGAATGAACGTTCCACTTATTTTGATTTGGTTTTCTTTTACTTCATTTCTGATGGGGAGAAAGAGTAACAAATTCATGAGGTGACCGGTTCGGTTATTCTACTTAGCATGTGCTAATATATTCTTGCTGAGTTGCTTCCGCATCAAGTTGATCTTCAAACGTCATCGATCATTTTGATTTTTATAGTTCAATTTTCCATTTACTTGCGAGGCCAATTCGGCTGTTCGAATACGATTGAAGTATAAATAGGCTGACTCGTGACATTTTTCAGGTATATGGTATGTTAAATTTGTCTATTGTTTCTAACTTTCGGGCGTGGTGCTAGGATTTGTTTGTGGCAGGTACAGATACAACATCAAGCACAGTGGAATGGGCTATGTCAGAGTTACTCAGACATCCAGATAAAATGCTAAAAGTTAAAACTGAGTTGAGGGAAGTAATCGGAAATAACGAACAAGTTACAGAATCAGACATTTCAAGACTTCCATATTTGAGAGCTGTCGTGAAGGAAACTTTTAGGCTTCATCCCGCTGGCCCTTTGTCGGTACCTCACAAGTCTATACAAGATACAGAAATCAATGGCTATACCATCCCTAAAAACACACAAATCATCATTAATGTATGGGCAATCGGGAGAGATTCTAGTACATGGTCGGATCCTGAGTTATTTACCCCTGAAAGGTTTTTAGAAAGCGAAACGGACTTCAAGGGCCTGCATTTTGAGCTCGTTCCATTCGGTGCTGGTCGAAGAATTTGCCCCGGCATGCCGCTAGCGAATCGTATGGTGCACCTAATGGTTGCTACTTTGGTACATAACTTTGATTGGGAGCTTGATGGAGGACTAAAGCCCGAAGAACTGGACATGAATGAAAGTTTTGGGCTCAGTCTGCAAAAGACCATATCTCTCAAGGCTGTCCCAGTTGTATCGCAGCCATTTTAGTAGTTCTTATTGTCGAGCAGCTTTTTTCGATGTTGTACGAGTAATCATTTTCATGGCTATATAATTATGTTTTGTCTAAATGATTTATTTGATCTCAAAAAGACCAAACATTGTGGATTTTTAGACGTATCTTTCTTTGAATATAATATAAATTGTATGCTAAACATGTAATTCATCTGATATATCAGTGTGATAAATATTGCGATAATGGAATGATCACTCACACGGTAATAAATAAATTGGTTTGCTCGAATATTTAAAATATATATTTGATATTGTAAGCGATTTGATGTGCCACGTACGATATTGTGTTAATGAATTATGAAAAATAATACTATTTTTTCCTTTTAATTTACATTTAAATCATTTCTTGAAAGTTACTAATACAATTTGGATTCATTTTCTTAAACATAATTCAATATTTCCCAATAAACCAAATTATTGGTTCTTTTGTGAAAATATAATTTTGTCAATATAATTAATTTAATCATGTTATCGTAGTCGAAAATATTGTTAATTTTTCAGTATTTATCGATTGAGATAAAATTAGGGATGGCAAAATCTCCAAAATATGGGATTGTGTCGAATCTCATCTCATTTTCACCTCAAAAATATCCCATTCCACCGTTTTCTCAACCGAGTTGTGGGGATTTTTCGTCTTAACCAATGTCTAGAGAAGAATCGGACATATATAACATGACCTTCTCAACATTGTATAACGATTTGTGGGCACTAGTTTTCTTTGATCCACGTATAACACAAATCCCAACATTTAGGATCTTCTCAATATCATCACGAGCATCAATTGATTCACAAATTTGTAGAAGTTTTGTAACATGCGAAAACAGATCTGTCATCCCCTTTGTGAGATTCTCGACCCGGATTATCAATATATTATATTAGTTCTTTGACAAAAACTTGTGTGAGACGATCTCACGAGTCTTATTTTGTTAGACATATATCTTATTTGAGTCATCCATGAAAAAGTATTACTCTTTATGCTAAGAGTATTACTTTTTATTGTGAATATCGGTAGGGTTGACCCGTCTCACAGATAAAGATTCGTGAGACCATATACCTACTCTATTTATTTTGATTATATAATCTCTTCTTCCATTTCGCATATTTTATATTTTCGTACCCTAAATCCTCATTTATTACACTTAATATCAATTGAAAATTTGAGAGTTTCATATTTCTGAGTATTGACACTTCACAATTTTAAACTCTTAATTCATCATTATGAGAGGAAAGCTCTTGTTAAATTTCTTGATTTTAACTAAAATTGAACTCATATACTAATTTGTAACGTACCAATAAATTTTTGAATTTATGTTCCTAACTAATTCTTGACTTGGATTAATCAAGACAATTGCTTGAATTTGCTTGATATGTTAACTTTTGTTTAAGCTGATTCGTGATTTATGAATCACTGAGTCACCTAAATTTTTTAAAAATTAGATTTTTGCATTGAAAATTTGGTGTGTCTTATACAGATTCAATCTATACTTAGAGAGGTTGGTGGATTAATTTTTTTTATTGAGATATACATCATCTCCTTATGTTACGGCCTACGGGATCCCAACACTAAACGAGATCGAGAGAAAAAAATACTTATAATTTTTATCAGGACGAGGATTGCTAAGACTACATGTTTATATGATATCTACAATTTTTAGAAATCTCACATTTGAGATTTTATATCTCGCTCGATTGTTTAAAGTCTATGTGTTTGAATGGCCTCGACATTTTTTATGATCTCACGTTTAGGATTATGTCTTTCCTAATATGAGAATGTCATAAATATTAAAATAAATGTAATGGCTAAAAAAAGTATATAACAAAAGAGAAATAATAATAGCCCATCTACCAAAAGTAACCATATAATATATGATTAAATATATGAGCTTATATTTAATTTTTTCTACTAATATTTTATCGAATGATTCTATTACACAAAACTTACTAAATATAATCATCTAATTAACTTGTTTTTCAGGCTATGAAGCCGAAAATTTTATTCGATTAGTTATTGGTACAATCTAAACTTTTAATTATAATCGGGACAATGACTGCATTCCAACCAAAATCTTTCTTTTTCACCAACTTTATTACATATTAATAATTAGATTATAATCTTAAAAGAATAAATAATCATATTAGATTATAGATGACAATTTGCCATCATTCCCCGCTTGCAATTGTCACGATCTATTTATTTTTGGTCCAGTATGATCGATTTTAAAAGTCCAATGATTCCAACCAAACGAATATAAAATAACTTCAGTTAATTTGATTAGTAACATCAAGGAAAATTGTTTTTTCATTATATTTGTTTTTTTCTCTATTTTGATCATTTATCTTATCAAATTTTAGTTTAATTTATCTAATATATTTGCTTTTTTATAATTTTATTCTTTTTCCTACTATGACACTAAGAATGGATTACTGAAATTTGACAACGTATGTTATTAAATCTAAAAATAACGAAATTACAGGATTAAAAATACAAATTTCTCTTAAATTTATAATAGATATATAGCTGATATATAAAATTTCAAATAATATCTGATCTTGCGAAGCCCATATGTATGACATCTCTGATCATCGCAATCGTCGTGATACAATTATATATATATAATATATATATATATATATATATATATATATATATATATATATATTTCACTTCAATTGTGAATTTACTTTGACACCCTTAGTTAATTATGATTTTATTATATATAAATATGTCACTATATCACCTCAATAAATATGTCACTTCAATTGTGAATTTACTTTGACACCTTTATTAATTATGACTTTTTATCTATCTATCTATCTATCAACTCTATCAACTCTATACTAATATAAATATATTGATTTGAATTGTAATTTATATAAATGTCCTTTTTTTCATTCAATAATAATCATTAATAAATGTTTATTTTTTATTTGTTTTTCATCTATTCATTTAATAATTGTTTTTCATCTATTCATTTAATAATAATCATTAATACATTTTTATTTTTTTGTTTGCTTTTCATCTATTAATTAATGGAATTTAAAATATACATGTTTATTTTTTGTTTGCTTTTCATCTATTAATCTATAGAATTTAAAACCTACTGTTTGCTTTTCATCTATTAATCTATAGAATTTAAAACCTACTAAAAATTGGAGTTTATTAAAATATACATGTTTTTTATTTGTTTGCTATCAGCGATTAATGTATTATAAAATAAATTGAAGAAAATATAATTTAGTCATCATTTTTTGTAATGAAATTTACACTCTATTTTTTTAAAAAAATACATATATCTTTAATGAAATTTAAATTAAATAAAAGAATAATGAAATTTGCATTTTTGTTTGATTTATTTTTTTATTAATTAATTAATTTAAAATATATCGAATAAAAATAAAGTTTATACTATTGTTCAAAATTTTATAGTTCTCCAATTTTTAGGTAGGTTTTATGTGAAACAATTTCATTGTTATATAGTCTTGAGAGGGCTGATCCAATCATTTCTGGAGTGAATGAAACAATCTCATAAGAATTTATGTGTCAATTTTATTTTAACTTAAATAAATTAACATATATGAATAACGTAAATAATAATAATTAATATATTTCTCTTAGCTTGTTTGTTTTTTTCCATCTATTATTTAATATATTTTAAAATAAATTGAAGAAAAATAAAATTTAGCCACCAGTTTTTAGAATGAAATTTAAATTAAGACTTCATTTTTTGGAATGAAATTTACACATCATTTTTTTTTTATAAATTATATCGAATAAAAATGAAGTTTACATTATTGTTCAAAATTTTATAGTTCTCCAATTTTTAGTAGGTTTTATGTGAAACAGTTTCATTGTTATATAGTCCTGAGAGGGCTGACCCAGTCATTTCCCGTTTCCGGAGTGAAAAATAAATTTTTTAATGATTCAAGTCGGATATGAGACATGTTTCACAAAATTCACTCGTGAAACAATCTCATAGGAGTTTCTGTGTCAATTTTATTTTTAACTTAAATAAATTAACATATATGAATAATGTAAATAATAATAATTAATATATTTCTCTTCGCTTGTTTGTTTTTTCATCTATTATTTAATATATTTTAAAATAAATTGAAGAAAAATAAAATTTAGCCACCAATTTTTAGAATGAAATTTAAACTAAGTCTTCATTTTTTGGAATGAAATTTACACATCATTTTTTTAAAAAATAATTATATCTTTAATAAAATTTAAAATAATAATAGTAATAATAATAAATACATGTTCTATTTTTTGTTTTTTCCCAACTATTAATTAATTATAAATAAAATTGAAAAATGAAATTTAGCCACTTTTTTTTTTAAATGAAATTTATATTTTATTTGTTTTAAATAATATATCTTTAATAGAATTTAAATGAATAGAAGAATAATAAAATTTACAATATATTTTCACAGAATGAATTATATCCTTATTTTAAAAATAATTCTTTTTGCTTCACTTCTCTTTTTTTTTATTTGTGAACTCTATCTTTATTTATTTTTTTCCCTTTATTTGCTTTATTTTTACATTAATTAATGCATTTAAAATAAATCGAATGAAAATTAAGTATACATACACCCTTGTTCAAAATTTTATAGTTCTCCAATTTTTGAATTGGTCTTCTGTGAGCCGGTCTCATGGATATATCCTTCAAATGGGCCAACCGATCAATTTTCAGAGTGAAAAACTATGATTTTTCATGATTAGAGTATGATAGGAAACATGTTTCATAAAATTGACCCGTGAAACAGTCTCGTAGGAGTTTTTATGCAATTTTAATTTGTAACTTGAGTAAATTAACATCCATCAATAATGTAAATACTACACGACTAATAAGTTTAAAAACTCTTATAAAATTGTGTGAATTTACATATATTTCCTTATTTTCGTTAAATAATATTAATAAATACATGTTTTTTTTTTCGTTTTCAGGTATTAATGAATTTTATAATAATTGGAGAAAAATGAAAATTTATTTTTGGAATTAAATTTATAGCTTTTTTCAAAAAATATATATATCTTTAATGAAATTTAAAATAAGCGACACAATGTCAGCACCTTAACTCACGAAAATTCCCAGGAGTTTACTCATCTCAGTACTACCCTCACTCTTCCACGCTTAACCCAACAAAACTGAATGATAGTGAAATATTTATCTTTTAGTTCGAATTTTTCTTAATCTTTATGTCAAAAGTTATATTTGTTACCCACGACACAATATTTATTTCTTATAATTGTGATTTATCGTGCAAACCCTATACTAAGCTAATAGTGAACATAATGAGGATTGCATTGACGTGGCTGTCAATTTGCCAAATCGTAAAATCCTATGCATGACAAATACAAATAATTGTTTGGTACCATAAGAAAACACTTCAAAAGAATCAAAATGAGTTTAAATTAATTTTATGTGTAATAATTACTCTTATATACATCAAATGGATAAAAAAAGATAAATAAAAACGAATTCAAATTGTTTTTATGTAAAACAAATTACTTTACATCTACAATTACTTAAAATATTTATAAGATTTTTAAAATTTTCTTATGTTTTTTTAAAAAAAAATTATCGAAAAATAATTTTTTAAAAATAATACAATTATCTTCATGTTTTATGTCCTGTCAAATTTTCATCGATGAATACTTGTAGAACTTGTAACTTTTTTTTATGACATTATTTATGTATAGAACTTTATAACTTCAAAATATATGATGAGAAATTTAGAAATTGTGGTTCTTATTATTTTGAATACTCATGTCGATTATGGTTCTGATTATGGATCACATTAATAAATATTTTTATATTTAGACATAATATTGCAACATTATATAATTATATGTATATCAAACTTAAAACAACTCAATTATATTAATATTCAAGAACTCAGGCAAAAATAAATACTGAACTTTATCGATGTATCGTAGATTTAATTAATTGTTAAAAAATAAAAGATATTGTGAGAATTTTTCTCCTCATATCATCTTTGTATATTTCACGCTTGCAACGCACATGCATATATTCTAGTGTGTGTGTATATATATATATATATATATATATATATATATATGGATCTGCCAGCAATAAAAATGGTGGCTACAGCCTACAATAGACATGTAAAAGATAATTTAATAAAAAAACATTTTCTAATTATATTTGATCTAATCATCTGGATAAAAAATATATATTATATATTTTATACGTTACGATCCATAACAAAAAAATTATACATAAAAAACAAGGGTTTATTCCACGGCTTGCATCTACTTTTTTCACGCTAAAATTAATGTGATTAATCACACACAGACATATAGTTTCATAAAAAGTTATACTGTTAGATTTTTTTAACAAAATATGATACATTTTAAAATAAATAAATATGTATCCGATAAATTATTAAAAATCAATCACTTGACAAAAACTAAACGATTCGACCGCTAAAATAAATTTTATTTTATCTCAAACATTATAACCGAATATATATTTTATTTAACAATGTAATTTTTTGAAAACAAATTTGGGAAAAATACATCCAAAGTTGAAATTTTAGACTCATGTTTACTTTTCATGATTTTTATATTATATACTATCAATTTCTAATCTCAGTTTTCCATATTTCAATTTTGGTCGACTTGATAAATTGTCAAGCTCGAGTTCGATAAATTTAACGAACGATATCGAATGAACTTTTTACCGAGCCGAGTTCTGGCATGGCTTTTAAATTTTGGGTAACCTTGCACTCCAGTAAATATGAAAGGTTTTACTAGTAAAAAGAACTTCAAAATACAATAAAAAAAACTTTATTATAGATTAAAAAAAGTAAATATGTTTGGGTGTCTAATGAAGTAGGTGATGGATTGATTATTATTAAAGAATTTGATTTCTCAAACTAATATTTTCTTGGATGAATATGTAGGATATAACTTGTACGTACCATATAATTTATTTGATTAATATGATTTGTAAATTATTTTATTAATACGAGTTTACTCAATATATATGAAAAGATATCGTCAGTGAAACATCAAGTAATCTAAAAAAAATTAACAAATTTAGAATTAAAAAAAAAAAAAAGCAATCAAAGGCCAAAACACACGCATGGAAGCGAAGCGTACGAAATTGTCATACTGTAATGCACCTCGTTTTTTACATTTATTTCCCATTCACGCCATCTTCATCGTTCCTTTACTCGAGTAAACCAAATCTGTCTGATCATGTCAGAGATTTTGATCTCGATGCATGAAACCGATTGACAGTTTTTGCTGCATTGGTCGTATCACGATAGATAGCGGTAATATCATTGCCGAGTGTGTTGTTACGTTCGAGTGTGTGTGAATCCGCTTAGCTTGTGTTTTTCCAGGGAGGATTGGGAAACAGGGATTGGGTCTTTGAACAGCGAAAGATCAATGGGTTTGATATCGGGGATGTTTATGGGGATCGCGTTGATGGCTGGTTGGCGGGAAATCATTAGCTACCGTGGCAGAAAGCGTTTTGCGAAGGTTCTTCCATCTGTTCGAGTTGCGATATAATTCTTTCTAAGTGAATGATAATAGAATGTTTTGGAGCTTCGCAATGCTTTCGTTTTCATGCTTCTTTTCCCAATCCATGAGCAGAATGCATTGTTTTTTGTTGATCGGACTTGATTTTTTTACAATATATGTGATTTGTTCAGCGGAGAGCGAATCTGGTGCAATGATGTATTGACTGTATTTGAGATTTTTTTTTTGGGTCTATGTGGACAGGCAGCTGATATTATACTACTCAGCTCACTGAACATGGATGACGCGGCCTCTATAGTCGGTTCTGGAGTTGGTTTGGTCGGAACAGGTATTGGTACCGGACTGGGACTCGTGGGAAGTGGTTTGGGTGCTGGAGCTGGTATTGTTGGAAGTGGATTCCGTGCCGTTGGTAGCGGCTTTACCAAAGCTGGAAAATGCATGGGCCGGACTATTGACGGGTCTAAGAGAAGTGGATCCACCACGCCAGTAAACTCTATCCAAGAAAATGGAGGTGCAAAGCCTCTACAGACTTGATTATGTTCGTGAATCAAGTAAGGTTTACGGATTTAATCTGTCATTAGTTTGCAATCTCTGCATGAAACTCGTTCTGATTAGTTTCACAATTCTTATTTGCTTTTCTAGGATGTGATGAAAAGCATATGCTCGTTCATTAGTTCATTTTTCGCTATATAAATTTTCATCCGATTATCAAATTCTTCAATGAGAAATTTATCAATTTTGTTTTTTTAACTACTCTATGTGCTTTATTCAGAAACGTTACCCAATTCTCTCCTCCTCTTTTTTCAAACAAAAGGAGAGAAGTTTATTTCAATCTACCTTAGCAACCTAACTTCGGAATATCAATATCATCGTAAAGATAAAATATCGTTGACTTTTTTCCTTAACATTCTCCGAAATCTATAGTACAACCAAAACAATACGTTTCAAAGTTCCCTTCTTTGTACATTAATTTCCGACTTCTAGTGAGATCAACAATAACTAGCCGCTTTTCACATTCTTGATGTAATTTGTTTAAAATTTTATTAGATATCACTGTATCTGAGTATTGTTTATTTAATATACTCAGCTATAGTTTGGTACATGAGACAAAAGAGTGATTGATAAATAATCTTCTCTTATCCAACGTTTGTTATCTTTTTAGAAAGCCCATGATAATATCATGAACCCGTGATAAATAATTTTATATATGGATAAAATATCTCTTTTATGAGATGTGATAATTTTAATATAATGATAAAAAACACAACAAATGATTTAATTGCCCTCGATATATAAAAATCATAAATCCTATTGTTCTCGCATTTTACTTGTAGGTAAAAATTAAAATCAAATAAATATTTTTATTTATTTTTATATATTATATAATATCATAATTATATAAATGAACTCGACTCCATAAAATTATTAGTATCACTCGATCAACCTTAAAAATTTATATTTGACTTGACTCACAAAATTAAGGGCTCAATTATCATATTATATAATATATAAAATTAGGTAAAAATAAATAAATCATGCAAGCACTCTCGGCGCATGAATAGATAAAAAATATAACTCAAGCAACAAATTTGAAATTATAAAATTTATTACGATAAAGTTAATTTTGTCATTACAATTTAATATATAAATTTAATCACTCTTGTTAAAATCATACCAAACATTAAATATAATATCTTACATCTTATTTATCATTAACTTATCTTTATGTTATACATCATATATTTATCTTATCATGTACCAAACTATGCTTTAATATATTATATATTCTGTCTTATAATAACTAGATATAAATGTGTAATGAAAAAATTGGGCCGATTGCTGCCAATCACCTCGCTGGGACTAGTCGCTTCTCTATATGATGATGATGACCACACGTACCAAGTCTTACCATTGCAACAAATTTCCCCCTTCAATCTGTCTCCTTTGACTCCAAATTTCAAGCAAACAACAATGTCCTCTGAGCAACAGAGTGCGCCGCCACTGCCATTCATGGAAGACGCCAACAAATTTCTCAATCTAGTCCAAAACTGCCAATATCCCAGGCGTCCCTCCATTTCCGGACCAGACACTCTACAAAGACATACATTTGGATATGTATATGACAATGTACACTTGATATTCTTAAAATATTTATAATCGATTAAATATGTGGCCTCACCCTGAAATACGTGCTGTTTGTGGGTGACTCTGGATGGACGTGGCACACGTATCAAAGTGTACTGAGAAAAGTTCAGCACTTGGACAAGAGCTTCGGCAACATCAGGTTTTGCGAGGTGTAACTTCTCTGTGAATTGAATGAAATCTCCGGACGTTCTGAAAAAATAAGCATCGACTTGATAACCTAGTGTCGGTCACAGAGTGGTTAGGACTTTGGAAAGTGAGTGGGAGTGCATTTATTTTCCCGCTCTCGCCCTTCAATGCTATTATGCACGGCCATCAACTAACTTATTTATGGGAATTGGGAGGGGAGGCCCTCTTATTTGATATGGTTGTGTATATCGTTGGATTATGTGGAAGAAAACTGGACGACGAAGTCAAATGGTATAATTAGTTAGGCAGTAAATGCACGAACAGCAGATGGATGAACGTCAGTCAACTTGATCCACTGATTAAATTCTCATCAGTCGACACCCCACGGCGCACAAAAAATCTTCACAGATTCTCTTGGTGCTCCCAATAATCGGTAAATCACGATGTCCGCCGAGCAACATAGTAGCAATTCACCGATTCCATCCATGGAAAACGCATACGAATTCCTCAATCTCGTCCAGAATCCCGACGGCTCACTCACCAGGCTCAAGCCAATCCCCACCGTCCCTCCATCTCCGGATCAGGCCCTCTACAAAGACATTCCTCTCAACCCAACCAACAACACCTTTATACGACTCTTTCGCCCCTCGGACCTTCCTCCAACATCAAAAATACCCATAGTCATCTACTATCATGGAGGCGGGTTTGTGTTCTTCAGCGCCACATCCACCATCTTTCACGATTCGTGTGCTAAAATGGCGGCTCAGATCCCTGCCCTGATCGCCTCCGTTGAGTACCGTATCGCGCCGGAACACCGCCTCCCCGCGGCGTACGACGACGCCGTTGAAGCCATCATGTGGGTTAAAAACCAAGCACTAACTGTCCAGAGCAATCCTTGCGACCCTTGGATGAAAGAGTACGCAGATTTTTCTCGGGTTTTCCTGATGGGCAGCAGCGCAGGGGGGAACATGATGTACCACGCGTGTCTCCGCTCACTGGACCTCGATCTGCAGCCAACGATCAAAATCTTGGGTCTGATCATGAATCAACCCTTCTTCGGTGCGGTGCTGAGGACTGAATCAGAGCTCAAATTCAAGGACAATCACGTCATTCCTCTGCACGCATCGGATCTCTTATGGTCACTGGCATTGCCGGAGAATGCAGATCGAGGGCACGAGTACTGCGATCCGACAGTGAAAGGGTGCCACGACAGTGATATCGGACGGCTGCCGGTGAGTGTGGTGAGGGGGTACGGAGGAGACCCATTGATCGATAAACAGAAGGAATTTGCGAAGATGCTGGAGTCACGCGGCGTGCACGTGATAGGTCAGTGGATTGATGGAGGGCACCATGGCGTGGAGGTGTTTGATCCCAAATTTGCTCAAGCCCTTTACGATGATATCAAAGCTTTTATCTGCTCCCTCTCTTAGACTGTTTCGAATGCACTGCTGATTATACATGTATTAGACATTTTGTATGGTCAACCAATAAAGGTTATCAAGCCGAGGGTGTTTTGGTGCATCATTTGAAAATATATTACTTTTTCATGGATAATCTAAATAAGAGATCTGCCTCACGAAATACGACTCGTGAAATCGTCTCACACAAATTTTTGCCTTTCAGCTAAATGCCAAAATTTAATGGGTTTATGTTTCTTTTATGTTATTTTAGATTGACTGCAATATGTATTGTGTTTTATTTAGTTTTTTTTAATTATTTTGATATATATTTTTTAGAATAAGAAATTATTTTGTCATGTTTTAAAGTTACGTTACCAATTTTATGTATTACTTATCTATAATTGTTGTAGAAATTGTTTGAACTATTTGGACGTAAAAACGATATACAAATATATTAAGAAATTTACTGATACCGTAATACGGCTTTTGCGAACAATATTCTTTTTATTATTATTTCTTTCTATTTATTGTTTTGAACAAATTTAGTCAAATGCTATCTTATTCCCTCTTTGTTCAGTTTTGAAAGCAATGTTCGTATGTTTTATTTTGACTAAAATTAGATTTTATTGGTTAAAATCAGAATATTATACAGAACTATTTATATATATTTACATGTAAATTTAACAAATTAAAATAAAATTTAAATGTAAATAACAGGTGCCCTAGAATGCTACTGTAATGTAATCATTAGATGAAAACAAAAAAAAATAAAAAAATAAAAAAAAAACGAAAAACACATGTGTGTTCCTTCAATCCCGTGTGCGAATTGGTGAAGGTAACGGTTTAAGGTAGCAATCAAACATGGACCACATAGGGCCTCCGTATGAAGGAACCTCACATTAGGTGGTTGTCTATTTTTATCTATACTTTTATCATATTAATAATTTCTAACATAAAAAATAATATAAAAATCATTTTAAAGTTTATAAATTTTAATACATTATTAAAATTTTCGAAAAAAAAAACAAATAAAATCAAAAAAATAATATACATACATGCACACATTACGTGTCAAATGACACTAATACTTTATAAAAGCCACTCTTTATTTTGTTGATCCAATAGCTAAAAATGTCAAAGAGCTAGATGGATCATAACAAAGGATTTTTGTATACACGAAACTCACCCGAACTTCTTTAAATGTGGTGTGAATTTCATGTAAAATATAAAGGAATCATATATGATAATGGGGAGAGCAACGTAGACACATCTTGTCGGCCAGATATCACGTGCTCGTTGTTCAGGATACAGTGGAAAAAAAAGATTTTTTTTTTACCAACGAATTTGCAAATATAAATTATTAAATTCCAATCATTGTTTAATTTGGTTTTCGTTTTTTTATGATTATTTTGAAAAAATAAAATGAAAAAGACCAAATTGTTCAAAAATATGATTTCATCGAGATTAAAATGAATCGGAAACAAGAATGACAAAAACTTGTATGAGACGGTCTCATTGAACGTATTTTGTGAGATATATATCTTATTTGAAGTAATCGAAAAAATATATTAATTTTCATGTTAAAAATATTATTTTTGATTATTCGACGAAACTAAAGTTCGTGTGATTTATCAAACATTAAAACTTCTCACCTATCACATAGAAATTAGCATTTTCTCCCCAGTGATTCCATGGCGGAAGTAGATCAAAAGAACCTCCACCTCCCGGAAGTCATCGTCTTCGGCCCCCCTTCCGTCTTCAAAATTTACTCCCTCCAATTCTCCTCGAAATTCAAGATGCTGAAGCCCTGGGAATCGCCGTTGCCGCTGCCCCAGTACCTGGCTGAGCACGCCCAGAACACGCGAGTCGCCTTATGCTCGGGTATTTGTCCGCTTCCAGCCACCGTCATCGCCCAACTCCCATCTCTCAGCCTTGTAGTAAGCACCAGCGCTGGGATGAACCACATCGATCTTATGGAATGCCGCCGCCGCGGTATCGCTGTCGTAAACGGGGCAACTGTATTCTCTGTCGACGTTGCGGACCTTGCTGTCGGGTTACTCATCGATGTCTCGAGGAAAATCAGCGCTGGGAATCGATATGTGAGAAATGGGCTTTGGCGTGAACAAGGAATTTACCCCCTTGGATTCAAGGTACACCAAATTTTAGCACTAAAATATTTACTCCAGTGCATGTTTGCTATGTCCTATTTAGGATCCAATTGTAGGAACCTGGCATAGATTTAACACGGGTTAGTATCCATGGCACGATCTACACTGTGTTATCTGCACGATCTACACTGCGTTATCCCGACAAGGGCCTGTAGTTTTTTCCTTGCCGAGTCACTGATTTAATATTGGTGTCTTGTTGTAGTTGGGAGGCAAGAAAGTTGGGATTGTGGGACTCGGGAGCATTGGCTTAGAGGTAGCTAAGAGGCTTGAAGCATTTGGGTGTTCACTATTGTACCACTCGAGGAAGAAAAACTCGTCAGTTTCGTATATATTTCATTCTAATATCCTGGAATTGGCAGCTGCATCTGATGTTCTGGTCATATGTTGTCCATTAACTGAGCAGACACGTCATATGATCAACCGGGATGTTTTGTTGGCATTAGGAAAGGAAGGGTTGATTATTAACATTGCTCGTGGTTCTGTGATAGATGAAAAAGAATTGGTGCGATGTTTGCAGCAAAGGGAAATTGCTGGTGCAGGGCTGGACGTATTTGAAAACGAACCTCGTGTTCCTACAGAGCTTTTTGAACTCGACAATGTTGTATTGTCCCCACATTTTGCCGTGTTCACTGAGGAATCTTTTCGAGATTCATATGAACTCGTTACTGGGAATTTGGAGGCATTCTTCTCCAATAAACCGTTGCTTTCTCCGGCTACATTCTAGTAGAGCTATCATGTCTACTAGTGGTATGTTTGAGATATGTTCTTGATCGTTTTACTATTCTTTTCGCTTTGTTCTTGACTTCAACCGAATGTGTGTGTGAGTTTTTTCTTTAGTAAAACCCATGATCCCAAATTCCCGATAGATCTATCGAATTTGGAACTTGGGATTATTGGTGGTTTTATAGACCTTGGTTTTCTGAGATTAAAGACAATTTTTTTTATCCTATATCAAATCCATCTATATGATTTCGACTCGATTTAGGTGCATCCAATGTTGACAAAGGAGTCTTTTAAAGATCTGTACGAACTCATGTCTTGGAATCTAGAGGCCTTCTTCTCGAATAAACCTTTGTGTTCTCTGGTTTCGTTGGAGTAGCATAATACTTTCTGCTTCACTCGGTAAGTTTGAACTTATTCTTGCTCTGTGCTGCATAATTCTTTCTGCTTCCTATTGTAACTATATTGTCGAGTTTGGCGTATAAAACTTCGTTTCCACATTGAAAAAAATAAGCATGTTTGTACGGAAGTGTTTGTAATCAATAATAAAAATTATTATTGTATTTTGGCTTGAAAAAATCAATTTGTGATCTAGATTCTGCATTAGCTTCAGCTTAATTTAATTGAAATCCAAAAACTGTCGTTGCATGTTGATCATGTTTTTACAAAAGTGGTTCCGATAAAAAATAAATATTAGAATTAACTTATTTATCAAACACCACTCGCTACTGATTTTCGGTTTTTCACTTTTATTTCAAATACTTTAATTGTTTTTCATTTCTTCATAATATATAAATTTAATCGTATATTAAAAAAAAACATGATTTTTTTGCAAGAACTTGACTAGTAACCTGTCTTGAAACAAATGACTACTATAATTAAACAAGAGCGGGCACGTATTTGTAGGATTTGAAGTAATTGTGGGTTTAGTTTTAAGCGAAGTATAATGAAAGAAAAGTATTCATAACGCCTTAAAAAATACCGGTGTATCTAATACATTCCAACTGATTTGGTGCAATTCTTGTTTATGCAAAAACTTGTATGAAACGGTCTCGCACGTCGTATTTTGTGAGACTAGATATCTTATTTAGATAATTCATGAAAAACTATTATTTTTTATGCTAACAGTAATATTTTTTATTGTGAATATCGGTAGAATTGATATGTCTCACAAGTAAAGATCCATGAGAACATCTCACCAAATATTTATTTTCTGGTTTATTATTATAATAGGATATTCTTGGCTAATAAGTTGGTAGCTTTGAATTTTTCGGTGACCCATTAATTTTTTTATATTGAAAGTCAACCAATTTTTTTAAATTTAGAATGCAATTATAATTTAAAAGTTTAAAACCAGTCGAGAAAGAAAATGAATGTAGTAGATTCATAATTTTGGAATTGGTCCAAAGTCCAAAACAACAATCTGGGAAAAAAAGTGAGCCCAGATTTAGCGAACCCATCTTTACTGGCCCTATGAAGTATTCATTAGAAGCCCGACCCGATGGCTGTACGATGTAAGTTCTGAGTAAATGATACCTCTTTTTCGAAAAAGATACTTTTATTTCCATTATCGATATTTTTCGGATGAGTTTCTACATAGGGTTTGCATATTATAGTTTATCCAGTATTATTTGCAGACTAATACGTTATGTCAGTGTTCTAAAAGACGTCTTCTTAGGCGTTGGGCGGTCACTCACTGTCTTAATTTTTAGAAGCCACTTAATGTTTTTTAAACATATTTTTAAATCAATTTATATTATATAAAGAAGAAAAATATGTAATTGATTTTGAGTTTGAATATGACATAGAAAAATTATTGAAGATATATTAGATATTTAAGTAAAAAAAATCGTCTAAGCGGCTATCTAAGCACCTAGGAAGTTGGAGGTGGGTGGTCATCCGCCTACATCGTACCTTTTTTTAGAACATTGTTTTACGCAATACAGATCGAAAATGAACGGTTGTGAGTTTCATTATCATTAAAAAAAATCAATAAGGCCTACCCCCGGTTTTAATTATGTCCTATTCTAATTTAAGAATAATTACCAAATAAAAATTGTGTGAAACCTACATTTTTTAAAATTTTAATTGTATCAAAATCAACATATATATATTGTGATATGGAAATTTATAAAAGACAAAAACTTGTGTGAGATGGTCTTACGTGTCGTATTTTGTGAGACAGATCTCTTATTTGAGTCATCCATGAAAAAATATTACTTTTTATGCTAAGAGTATTACTTTTTATTGTGAATATCAATAGGGTTGACCCGTCTCACAAATAAAGATTCGTAAGACCGTTTCACAATAGACATACTGTTTATAAAAACATCTCAATTATTTCTCAACAAAGCTAGCTGATTCTTGTTTAATTTTTGATACAGCTTGATTTGATTGGCATCTTGTTCGCATTTCACGATGAAATCTTCAAAAAATCCATCATTAAATATACTAATCATTATTTAATTAGGATTAGTTTACATTGATTTCATTTAAACGAACGTTTATCATTGGACCTAACATTTAATTTTACGCTAACTTGAACTGCTCTCCCCAAAAAAGTTCAAGCTCAAAATGATATTCCCTTTTCAATTAGCCCATCCTAAAACATCCAAATATGCAACTAATTGCGGCGTATTTCTTACTAATCTAAAATATCTAGGATGAAAATTAGCATCAATCTGTCGCTAATTAGATGCCCACTTTTCGAAAATTCTCAATTTTATCAAACACTTTATACTTCAATTACAAGATTAAAGTGTATATATATATATATATATTCTGTCATCTTGACATCTTTTTTTTTTTTGTAAAATTAAGCAAGGGTTCGCTGTCAAATCTTTAACGAAGAAAAGTGATTGTCGTAATCTCTAACTTCCTGAATTTTCTTTAATTGATGGATTTAATTTTTTAAAAAATTTATTAATATTTAAATGTTCATTCACATAATTCATAAGTATACAAAAAAATAAAATTTAAAAATACACACTTTATATTATTTACTTATCATATAGTTAGTTCCATGCCCAATTGAGAAAGGAAGTATTGTTTTTAAATTCAAATATATTATATGACACGAGGAGCCTATATTAACTGTTTTCAGGATTATAATGTGCTTTTTATAAGCAAAAAAATACTCCTAGAACATTACGAAAATACTTAATCTTAATTTAATTAGAATTTAAAATATCATAAAAACATAATTTATCAAACACGTAGTTTAACCATAACTACTACAAATAAAAAAAAATTCTTATTTCTATCTATATTTTTGGATTTTATATTATCATATAACTCGTAACATACAAAAATTATCATAAAAAAATATTTTTAAAACTTTTCAATTTTAGTTACAGTGTCTACGCATTTCACATTATTATCTACCAAAACAACTTTTTTGTTCAAAAATATATATATATATATATATATATATATATTATATTAATGCTTAACCATTTCACAAAAGCTTGGAGAGTTTTCATGTCAGCTCGGTAATATTTCTGAGTAAATTCGAGGAGAAGTTGCCATGTGAAATCTGGATAGTTTCTTGGGATTTCTTCACCCACCAGTTGGTCTGGAGGGCTCACGATTTTGTTCATTCTTGGGCAGAGGAAGAATGCGAGAGATTTTCTTGGATTTCTACTGTTTACCACAGCTCTACTGCAAGCAGCTTTTGTAGATCCCATTTGAGATAGCCTGCAAGATTTCATTCGTTGGTTTAATGTATTTTTTTTCCCAACAAAACCATAAAATATACTCCTCATGTTTAAATCGCATCGAACTATTAAAAAAGAGTTTGATCAAAATCGAAGATATAAAATGTTTCAACCCGCCTTCTTATGTTATCAACATGGAGTCCATCACAATGATTAAACGAAGAAAGTTTTTCGAACATGTAATGAATTTTTTAACTCACTATGAATGTGTCTCCAATGTTGACGAAAAAAGCTTGTGGATTTCGAGGTATGGAATGCCATATTTCGTCAACAAACACTTCAAGTCCACCAACTTCATCCTGATGAAGAATAGTGAGAGAAGTAGGATCTCAATGGGGCCCCTGTCCCGAGTGCAAGATCAGGTTGTTGACAAGGAGGATAATAGTCCATTCTCAATATCTAATCATTTCCTTCAAAGAATTCTCGAAAATAAGTTCGTCCAACTCCAAGGCTCGTTCCAAGAAGCTCCATAACATCTAGAGTAAGATTACTCATGGCTTCACAATACCTTTGGCTCACCCTCCTCAGAAACAATAATCAAACATGCATCAATATATATTTTACACACAACAAACTACAGAAGCTGTTATATATTTATATTGGTTGGATGAGTACCCAAATGTCATGTAATCTTCACCCATCAACTTCAAGAAATAGCTTTGAACGATGTTGGGGAGATGAGAATCCACACTACAATGAAAAGATAGCGTCTCTTTCCATGGAAGTTTGGATGAGAATCTGTTGGCGAAGCTACTAGCATAGCCACAATGGTCCCCAGCTGGTTTTCTCAGAGCTTTTTGTTTCTCCTCTAGAGGGTTTCCAAAAAAGAAATCTATGCCTTTATGAGCTTCTTCTATGAGCTTCAAATCAATGCCATGATTTATGACAAGAAAGAAGCCATGCTTTCGGCAGGCTTGATCGACTAGTCTAGCAGCATTAGATACAGCCTCTGGATCACCGGACAGAAATCCTCCCAAATCTATGGGCGGCACGTCAAGTACCGGAGGGGGCTCCAAACATGGTTTTTCGTGATCAGGCCATACGAATTGTGGTGGTATGTGGGATTGGTGTTGCAAGATTGATGCATTAAAGATAAAGGGTTTACCTTCAAGCTGCATTATGTCTTAGAAGGTTAATTGTTTTTTTATGTAAAGACGTGGGATGTTGAAGTGAGAAAAGTTTGTAAACTTTATAATGAATTAGAGGGAAATAAAATGAAAAAAGACATGAAAAGAGTTGTATAATTGGTTGAGAAATGCAAGTAGGAGGAAAAATCACGGATGTTCATTATTTAACTAATGTTGGAATCTCATATTTTGTAGACATTATGCTTCATTCAACAAATGATTGGAAATTAACAAATGATTGGAAGTTAAACGAATTGGCAGTACTGTTACTTGATGTCCCTTTGTTTTAAATACTGCCAAGATTCGACGAAACCATTTATACGAAAATTCTTACCTCAAAATCGTACCTAAGAATGTAGCCTCATCCGTTTGTTCCCAGAAACTAAGAGTCGTGCAACTGAGGTTGAACTTAGATATCTATATTCTCTGACTCACAAATTTTCAAGATTCGTTTCCTTAAAAGTGTTGATATAGGCCCCGTGAATAATTTTTTTTTTTCTCCCATTTTTACTCTAATTCATAATCTAGTCATGATCTAAAGAAATAGGCAAGAAATTCGTGCAACGGACACAATATAGGAGGAGAATTTAAGCATTTCGGAACCCGGGAGCAGAAGAAATCCATGAGAAATTCTCGGTGCACATTCTGCTTTGGGGAAATGACCAATAAAAGTAGATCCAATGGTGGTGGACTGAAAGGGGATGTCTTTTGCTATAAAGATAATCAATTTGGAGCAATGGAAATATGAAAAAATGCAGAATCACATCACATCATGCAGAGGAAGATTAGAGGAAAAAAAAACTTTAGCTTTAATGCAGACATTGAATAAACATATAAAAGAGAGGAAGGGTCTATATCTACCCCTGCTTGGTTATATGTTGGATTTGTCAAACCATCAATTAGGTCCACGCAGCAGCGGTTTTTTACGCACATGCAAAGCACATTATAATGTTATTATTATTAGATTCCAGTTCTTAGGAGCAGAATTATATATGCATGTGCACATGACACAGTAAGCATAAGAGATGTTAGAACAATTTTCATAATTATTTAGTTTGTCGATAACGAACAATGTTTATCGCTGCGAAAATTACTTGAAAACAACACCTTGTTTCATGATTGGTTTTCATGAGAGGGTGCAATATTTGATAAATAGTCTTATATGTTCTGAATCAAATTTTCGTTTATATATATATATATATATGACATCATTAGATCAAGAATAATAATTTTGGTTTGTTGGGTTCTGATTGGATTTAGTCACATAAAAATACAGAATATCTACATTGTATTCTGAGAGAAATTTTTCAAATCCACGTGACTAAAGAGAGTGAGAAAACATTCTTAAAAGAAAGCGTTGTAAACGTGCCTTGCATTTCATTCACAAATTATTTATATTCGAAATAAATTTCTCAACAAGAAGTACAATAACCATCGGTACCAAACAAAAACAAAGATGTTAAACAATCAGTTTCTTGAGAAAAATTATATGTCAATACAAGCACAAACCAACGGCTTCAATACCCTATAATTCTATATTCTAAAGCTCATATAATGAAGATCAATTATAAATATAATACCAAAATCTGCAACTTTGTGGAAGTTAAATATGTGACATCAAAGGTGAAAAGAGACGATTGACACTCATTTCTTTTTAACAAGTTATAGTCGAGTAACCAACCGAACTATCTGAAAAAGTATACACCTTTGTTAGCTCTTACAAGACCATGTGGTAAGAAAAAAATGCAGCAAACCGACAGTGCACTTTCCCAGCATACAAACAACAATCAACCAAAATTTCATCAAAAACTGTTCAGAATTACACATGAAGAGTACCGTGGACCATGCAAGTGTCTGCGTACGTAGTTGCCCCTAACAGGAAGGCCAAGGCTGTGATATTGTTTTGTGGGGAAGCTTGGGAATGGTGCAGGCTGTTAGCTAGTGTTGGTTATAGTGTTGGTTTGTAAGCCTTGGGTCAACACAATAAACGTGTTTTCTCATATTACGTTTCTTATAGGTGTTCAATTACTATAAATAGCTATTGATTGTCTTTGTAAACGGTTAATGAATGAATAAAGAAGCATTCTCAGAATTATTTCTTCCGCACTTTATCATGGTATCAGAGCCAGACGAAATCGGGATCTAGCTTGCAATTGAAGGATTTCCGAAGCACAGCAGGTTGATTCAAGTCAGATTTGTGCGTCGTTGTTTACAGGTATTAGAATTGTTCTACCTAATTTCATGATGGCAACAACTTCCAATACTTTCAATGATCCGCTATTCTTGCATTCCTCGGATATGCCGGGAATGAATTTGGTGAATGATCAATTACTTGGAGTTGAGAATTATGGAATCTGGAGTCGAGCTATGCTTATTGCGTTAAGAGCTAAAAATAAAATCAGCTTCATTGATGGCTCTTATCCGCGACCAGAACTAGGGCATGTCTCTTTGAATCAGTGGGAACGTTGCAATGCTCTAGTTCTCTCCTGGATTATGAATACGGTATCTAAAGAGATTTTTGGAGGCATTGTATATTCTACAGATGCGTCAGTTGTTTGGTCAGATTTGAAAGAGCAATTTGACAAAGTAAATGGATCACGAATTTTCTCTCTTCATCGTGATATCAGTCGACTAGTTCAAGGGAATAACACTATCTCTGTTTATTACTCCAAACTTAAACACCTTTGGGATGAGTATGCGTCATTAGTTACTCTTCCTTCTTGTGCGTGCGACACCGCAAGGCAATACTTGAAGCATGAACAACAACAGAGATTGCTTCAATTTCTTATCGGCTTGAATGATAGCTACATGCCAATTCGTAGCCAAATCCTTATGATGACTCCACTTCCAACTGTTGGCCAAGCATTCTCTATTCTATCCCAAGAAGAAACACATCGGTCTCTGGTTCCAATGGACACACAACCAGCCTATGTATTCTACACATCACAACATAAATACGAGGAGCCAGAGAAAACTCAGAATCAGAATTTCTCTCATAATTACTGTGAGTATTGCCACTGGACAGGACACACTAAAGCAACTTGTTACAAATTGGTTGGCTATCCTCCGGGACATCGCTTATATGGACAGCCACCTCGTACTGATAATAAAAGGAATTTTAAAAGTTTTGGCAAGCATAAACAACCAGCTGTGGCCGTAAATCTAGCAGCATATTGTAAATCTAAGGAAGCTGAACCAGCTGCTGCCCAGCCTTCTGTTCCAGTCTTTACTTCAGCACAATATGCAGAGATCTTGAAGTTGTTGGGGACCACTGCGGTTCCCACATCAACGGATCCGGTTGCTAATATGGCAGGTAACATGCTTTTGCCGTTTCGTGATGATTGGATTATTGATACTGGTGCAAATGAACATATGACAGGGTGTTCATCTATCTTGCAACATACTAAATCCATGTCAGATTCCTCTAGCTCTGTTGGATTGCCAAATGGTAACAAGCTTCCCATAAGTCATATTGGATCAGTTACCATTTCACCGCACATTACCTTATCTAATGTGCTTTGTGTGCCTCATTTCCAATTTAACCTTTTATCCGTTTCTAAGTTTACCAAGACTCATAATTGCCTTGTCACATTCTACCCGCGTGTTTGTCTATTTCAGGACCTAACGAATGGGAAGATAATTGGGATTGGTAAAGAAAAAAATGGACTATATCACCTCACCAGTCATTCTTTCCAGCAATCAAGTACAGTTCCCAATAAGAGTTCACCCTCATCTTTCGAATCTCGCTGTAATACTTTACAATTTCAACATGCTCTTGTTGTTTCTAAAAGTTCTGTTGAATGTGATGTTTGGCATAAAAGATTGGGCCACATGTCCCTCTCTAGAATGTCTTTATTACCATTCTTGTCAAAGGATATTTCTTTACCACATTGTGCAGTTTGTCCACAATCGAAACAAACAAGGTTAGCTTTTCCCAAAATAAGTGTATCCAAGTCTTTGCATCCATTTCAGCTTATACATGTTGACATTTGGGGTCCCTTCCATACACCTACTTATAATGGAGAGAAGTACTTCTTAACTATTGTTGATGACTTTTCTCGGGGAACTTGGGCATTTCTTATGCATTCTAAGATTGATGTGTTTCGATTGCTCAAGCAATTTTTTGCTTTAGTTACACGTCAGTTTTCTGCTCAAGTTAAGTCAATCCACACTGATAATGCTACTGATTTTTTTAAAGCCGAATGTCGTGATTTTTTCTCTTCACTTGGTGTGATTCATTACAGCTCTTGCCCATATACACCTCAACAAAATGGGGTTGTTGAAAGAAAACACACACACATTCTTAACATTGCTAGAGCATTACGATTTCAATCTTCTTTTCCCCTTGAATTTTGGGGAGATTGTGTGTTGACTGCTGTTTATCTTATAAACCGAACACCAAGCCCACTGTTGTGCAATAAGACACCTTTTGAGTCCTTGTTTCATAAAGTTCCCTCTTACAATCATTTAAAAACACTTGGTTGTCTTTGTTATGTTACCTCTCCTCATATTGATCATAAATTCTCTGCCCGTGCCTCTGCTTGTGTTTTTCTGGGTTATTCCAATGTCCAAAAGGGTTATAAGGTGATGACGCTTGACAATCAGAAGCTGATTACATCAAGGGATATTATTTTTCATGAAAACATCTTTCCCTTTGCTCAAGCGACTCCATTTATTCCTCTTTTTCCTTTTCATCCTGCTAATTCAGATTCTTTTGAATGTTCTTCACTTGCTTCTGATCCTTCTGAATTACCTTTGCATGATCCCACTGCTTTCCCTCCTCTGCGTCGATCTTCTAGAACCAGTGTCCCTCCTCGTTGGACTCATGATTTTTCTTGTCCCACTCTTTCCCAGAGTCATTATTCTCATTGTACTTATCCTCTATCTCGTCATCTGTCTTATTCCAAAATTTCTCCCCCATATCAACATTTTGTGGCTGCCATTTCTTCTGTCCATGAACCTCGTTCATATCATGAGGCAATTCAAGATCCTAGATGGAAAAATGCCATGGATTTGGAACTTGCTGCCTTGGAATCAAACCACACTTGGGATGTGGTTGCTCTTCCACCAAATATTAAACCCGTTGGCTGTCGTTGGGTATACAAAATTAAGTATAATGCCGATGGATCAGTGGATAAATTCAAAGCACGCTTAGTTGCGAAAGGTTATACTCAGCAACCGGGTATTGACTTCCACGATACCTTTTCTCCCACAGCTAAGATTGTCACTATCCGCTGTTTGTTGAGTTTAGCAGCTGTATATCATTGGCCTGTTACACAAATGGATGTGGCCAACGATTTTCTTCAAGGTGATCTCGATGAAGAGATATTTATGACTCTTCCCCTTGGTTATCATATTCAAGACAAACGACAGGCGTGTCGATTGCGTAAGTCGTTGTATGGACTTAAGCAAGCTTCTCGCCAATGGAATATCAAATTCGCTAGTATCATGGGTATTGCAGGTTACACTCAATCGCAGCATGATCATTCCTTATTTGTTCGCAAAGATTCTGACCAGCTTACTATTCTTGTGGTCTATGTAGACGACATAATTATTACTGGAAGTAATGCCAAAATGATCTCTGATTTAAAAGATTTTCTGCATTCTCAATTGCAAATCCGTGATCTTGGGAGATTGAAGTATTTTTTGGGCATTGAATTTGCTCGTTCTCGTGATGGCATTTTTCTCAATCAAAGGAAATATGCTCTTGAGCTTATTCAGGATGTTGGTGTTTCCGGCAGCAAGCCTTTTGCCACTCCCATGGAGCAACACAAGAAGTTCACCACAGTGGAATTAGATTCCATTATCACTCAAACTTCCGATGTTCAACCAGATGACCCCTTACTGCCAGATAGAGATGCTTATCAACGATTGATCGGTCGATTGGTTTATCTTACCATCACACGGCCTGAAATTTGTTATGTTGTGCAGCATCTCAGTCAATTTATGCATTCTCCAAAGAAATCCCATATGGATGCTGCTGTTAGAGTGGTGAAATACTTCAAAAACTCTCCTGGTTTGGGTATCTTGTTGCCTTCCCAAAATTCATTAACACTTTTTGCGTACTGCGACTCTGATTGGGCTTCTTGTCCTATGTCTCGACGTTCATTAACTGGTTTTTGTATTAAACTTGGTGGCTCCTTGTTGTCTTGGCGCACCAAGAAACAGAATACCGTGTCCAAATCTTCTGCTGAGGCTGAATATCGGGCCATGGCCACTACCGCTTGTGAGGTTGTTTGGATCCATGGTCTTCTTCGTGATATGGGTCTTTCCTTGTCCAGTCCAACACATCTATTCTGTGATAATAAGGCTGCACTCCATATAGCTGCGAACCCGATGTATCACGAGCGTACTAAGCACATTGAGATTGACTGTCATTTGATTCGAGAGAAAATTAAACTGGGGATTATTCAACCTGTTCACATCTCTACTGATCATCAACTCGCTGACGTCTTCACCAAGAGTTTGGGCAGAGAGCAACATGCATTTTTATTGTCCAAGCTTGGTCTTTGCAATCTATACCAAGCTTGCGGGGGGTGTGTTAGCTAGTGTTGGTTATAGTGTTGGTTAGTAAGCCTTGGGTCAACACAACAAACGTGTTTTCTCATATTACGTTTCTTATAGGTGTTCAATTACTATAAATAGCTATTGATTGTCTTTGTAAACGGTTAATGATTGAATAAAGAAGCATTCTCAGAATTATTTCTTCCGCACTTTATCACAGGCGACTCTGTATTGATTCTTAATCAAATCTCCAAATGATAGAAATGTCGACAAAAAAAGTGTGCATTAAATGACGGGGTCAGCAATGTCAGCAAATTGAAAAATTGGGCAGACAAAATTGTTGACAAGGAATTTTTAGACGACGCTAATATTTGTGAGGTGTTTGTTCTTCTATATTAAGAGAGTGTGTGTTTTTTTGAAAACACGGTGATTGTGCTGTACACCATAAAATATTATAATGATATTCTTTTCATCTTACTCGTGGTTTTTACCTTAATAATTTTAGGGGTTTTCTACGTAAATCTCGGTACCCAATTTATTCTTTATTTTTATATTTATTATCTCAAATTACTACATGTGACATTAACACTACGTTTAGTAAAATAAAAAAAAAATCCAAATTTCATGCGTTACATTACCTGCAAGTGTTGGTCTTTCTCTCCAAAAAATAGTATTGTTGCGTTTTGTGGAATTCTTACCACAAATCTACTCAAATAATTTATTCAATCTAAACTAATTTTTTATCAACCCAATGTATTTCAAATCCTCCATCGAAATCCATTAAATGGGTTCCTTGATTTAATATCACAAAACCAAAACTCACTGCGTGGTTTCACTCTTCACACCTGCATTTAACTGACAAATACAGGTCTTTGAATTTCGTATCATCGTAACTTTAACTCAAGAGAAAGGCCAGTCCTTTACGAGATTTACATACAGTATTGAACAAGCTGACTTTCAGGTAACAACCAAAGAATTTAGGCAGAATTAATGGGAGGAAATGAAAAATAAAATATGAAAAAGGTGAGATTCGAACTTCTTTTAGTTGCGCTGCCCACTTTAGAATTATCGATATATGTGCCTATACATAATTAATCAACATATGCACCTCAAATAATTTACGAAATCATCATTATAAATAAGTTCCTTCGGAGTTGAGAGAATGATCTCATTTCGTGAATTAAATCAAGAAACTAGGAAGAACGAACAGTGCATGAAATGGGCTAGAAGAAATCATTTTTAATCCGAGAGTTCAGACGACGTAGAATTAACCCGTAATAAGCCCCTTTCGAACAAAGAAAGATGATAATAAAAGAAAATCGCTGATTTGATGCATGTACAATATCTGTATAGCGGCGGCTTGACGAGATTTCGTTACTGAACTGACCGGAAAAGGAGGCGGCGGCCTTATGCAGTTGTGCCGTGTTCCACTTGATCTGGGCCGTTGTATGGGCAATGTGGTGGTGCCCAATTTTGGTCTGGGCCCAAAGAGCCCAATCAGAGTTTGGGACGGGTCTTTTCTTCCCACCCTCTCATTCTTTTTATCATTAAAAAAAATCCTGAAAACATATTTCCAGCACAATCATTACTTTTAACGTATACATTCGTCACTTGTAAAAACTAATATATTGTGATATTACATATTATTTAAAAATTGAACTTTATTAAATAATTTTAAATATAAATTGATATTTACTAGTGCTGTCAAACGATCTAGATAGCCCGCCTAATGCCCCGACCCGTACGAGTTGGAAAAACTTCAATCAACTTACTTAAATTGGTTGGCGGGTTGAATCAATCAGACGACCTAATTAAGAATATTTATCTTATTTCCAAAATACTTTGCCAAAATTATACATGTCAAAACGGGCTGACGGGGCGGGCCAGCCTGCAACCCACCGCAACCCGCCATTAGGCGGGGCGGGGCGGGCCAGCCCGCCATTTTGGCGGGCCTCTAAATGGCCAACCCAGCCCAACCCACCTTGGGCGCGGGCTAGGCGGGCCAACCCGCTTATTATTTTTTTTTTAAAAAATACTAAACAGTATTAAAATAAACATAGAAGAAAAATATATTTCAGTTAAATATTTTCATAAAAAACTTAAAAACATTGAAATAAGACATTGAAAGCATACAACAATCAACATAATACATAAAAAAAAATAAAGTGTTTATTCTAATTCACACAAGATTTCATCGTACACATGTACTAAAAATTAACTCATGTAATATTATGTTTTCAATAATACAGATAATTACTTTATTTACTATATTATTTTGATAATTCTGGAATAGTTCGAGTTAAACATTAAAAAAAGGGAGGGGACTGAAGAGTATAACATCTTCAAAAAAAATAGAAGCATATAGATTTTACCATAGTGATTGAAGTTAGGCACATGAGAAAAAATAAGGAAGAAATATGAATTTTTATATAAAATTTAAAAATATAAAATTCTACCCTAATTTGACGGGCCAGCCCACAACCCAAACGGGCTCAACCCATTTGGCCCGCAACCCAAACGGGCTCAACCCGTTTGGCCCACCTCCAAACGAGCTGCTATTTTATCAACTCAACCCGCTCAATTTTATGGCGAGGCGGACCGATCCGACGGACCTGACCCAATTTGACAAGCCTAGCCAAAACTCCCAAAACAGAACAAGAAGTGGGTTATTTATTTATTATTATTTTATTAAAAGTTAATTGATTGATTCGTGTAACTGAGAGTAATTAGTACAATCTTGAATGAACTAAAGCAGCAACGCACAGAAGCAACTCAAAGATGTCAAATTTCGAGTAGAGGGCCCTTGTCTTTTTGTGTCATATTTAGTTCACAGTAGAACTGTGCACTAATTCGGGTAGTATCCAAAAAGTCGCAGTTTCCACATTCCCCGATTACTATTTACAACTGATGTAATGGAACAGTAGGAACGAGGCAGGCTTTTCGTACGGACTTTACGGGGAAAAAGAGAATAAAAATAGGCTTTTAGGTTCCAAGAAATGCATTTCGGATTCGTTTCATCAGGGCACCTAACACCCATTTAACGCCCCTCTCCTATTGTGAGTGGGCGTTATAACGCCCACTCACTGGAGAGAGGGTATGGGGCGTTCAAAGAATTGAACGCCTCTGTGTCAGTTTATTTTGCCGTTGCAAATTTCAATATACATAGACACCTTGTACTATACAATTCTTCATTCTACAAACATACATTTGGCAAACACATACACTTGAATTTGTTTACTCCAAAATGTCTCAATATTCCAGTAGTTCAACCTCTAGCTCGACAAGTGAAAACGAAGTCCAATTTGAAGTTGATGACGAAGATTATGATCCGGGAAAAGAGCTAATGTCATTGATACTTCAACAAAGTCGACAAATAGTTGAAGCATATCAAAGTAATAACGTGATGCAGCGAAGAAGAAGGTTCATCCAAAGAAATCGTGAAGCCGGGTATGCGAGGCTCTTCAATGATTATTTCTCCACAAACCCGGTGTATCCAAATCAAATATTTCGAAGACGATTTCGCATGCGAAGAGAGTTATTCTTTCGAATAGTGAATGCACTTGAGGATCGTTCACCGTATTTTCAGCAAATGGACGATGCTGCGAGAAGAAAAGGCTTGTCACCACTACAAAAATGCACGGCTGCAATTCGTCAATTGGCGTATGGAGTCCCGGCCGACCATCTTGACGAGTACCTACGCATGGGTGAATCAACTGCCATCAAGTGTCTTTTCAAGTTCTGCGGATATGTGGTTGAACTATTTAGTGATCGATATTTGAGAAAGGCCAAATGCTGATGATGTTCAACGTCTTCTTCAAATGCATGATGAAAGGCACAGGTTCCCTGTAATGTTGGGCAGTCTTGATTGCATGCACTGGGAATGGAAAAATTGCCCAATTGCTTGGAAATGCCAGTTTACAAGAGGCCATGGGTCACCGACAATCGTGCTTGAAGCGGTCGCGTCTCAAGACTTGTGGATATGGCATGCATTCTTTGGTGTCGCCGGTTCACGTAATGATCTTAACGTGTTGTACGAATCTCCATATTCAATAACGTCTTGCAAGGAAATGCACCAGAGATTAATTTCATGGTCAACGAGACTCAATATACGAAGGGGTATTATTTAACAGATGGAATATATCCGGAATGGGCCACTTTCGTTAAGGCTTTTCCTTGCCCGGAGGATCCAAAGAGGAGGCTTTTTAAGGAAAGACAAGAGTCTGCAAGAAAAGATGTTGAACGAGCATTTGGGGTGCTCCAAGCTCGATGGGCAATTGTCAGAGGTCCAGCTCGTTATTGGTACAGAAAAAAATTAAAATATATTATGTTAGCATGCATTATTTTACATAACATGATTGTCGAAGATGAGGGGGTTCACGTGACAAATTGGTACAACGATGAAGGTGACGAACCCGCACAACCCGTCCAGGGCTCAAACCGAGGATTTCATGAATATCTCCGAACAAATTCTGAAATACGTGACACTCATGTGCATCACCAACTTCGTGCCGACTTAGTTGAACATATTCGGTCACAATACAACAACAATCCTTGAATTAATATTTTGCATCTTCTCTTAAGTTTAATTTATTTTTTTTTTATTTTTATGCAAGTGTTATTTATTATTATATGTTGTACCGTTTTATTTTAGGTTTATAATAAATTTTTAATTTTAAATAAGTGACACTCATAAAATTAAATTATTTTACGTACTAAATATATAAAAACAAATTATTATTAATATAAAATAATAATAATTTAAATTTCTTAAAAAATTTGAAATTGAATTTATTTAATTTAAAATAAGAATAAGATGAATGAGTGGATAGCGGGACCTACAAATAATAAGTGTGAATGTTAAAATGAATGTGGGAAAATAGATGTGTTAATGTAATGTGTATGTGACATGTGGACCCTACGATTTTTGATGAGGTGGTGGGTGTTATAACATCCACCAATGCGGGTGCTCTTGTAACACTATCAGAAAAGTTTGCTCAAACCTGTCACCATCTACGCAATATGATAAATATTTGTTTTCTAGTTATTTTTTTAAATAGAACTTTTAGCATTTTCCTAGTTATTTATTATAAGGGTAAATTGTTTTTAAATCTGGTCAACTTCTGCAACTAATTGGTGGAGTATGAGCCCACGTTTTTTTATCGGATAAAAATTGACGGGAGACATTGAAAACATGATAATAATATATGATATTTAAATATCAACTATCTCAAATCTAGAGTAAATTATGATATTTGAATATCCAAACGAGCGTATCAAATGCTGATACTAATAAAGTAGCATGTACAAAAATATCATTTACTACCATCATGATTTCCTCCAATGTTTTATTTACATTACTAAACATATAAGATTTTCTTATGGTTTTTTTTTATTGATATAATAAATATTGATCCCGAGAGATCTGATACACCATATATTTATATGAAAAATTACAATTTTGATCTCGTATGTTTGTTTACTTTCAATTTTAATCTTATAAATTAAAAAATTCATTTTTCATCGTGAAACTTTCGTTTTTGTTAATTTTAGTTTTTTGAAATGAAATATTATCGTTTCATTATATACATCAGCATCACGTCATGTCAACTCAAAAAACGATTAAAAATAAAACTAAAATTTAACATAAATGACCAAAATTGTAAGAAAAAACAAAAAATAACAGATAAAAAAATGCATTTATTCATATATTTGTAGTGAAATTAGGGAAGATTTTATTACAATAAAATGTGATCAGGTGAAATAATATAACAACAAAAGGGGCAAAGAAATGGGAAAAAGGGCAAGAAAAATGCCCACTTAACCACTAAAACTCTCTCTATTAGGAAGTGACTTCCACGACAGCCTAGCAATACCTCAATACAGATGGCCTATTCCACGATTATGGCTTTCAAGTTTCAACCTTCAATTAATGCAGTGGACCTCAATACTTTTTACGTAGACGTAAATTTTATAATATGAATATTCAGTCTAACTAAATTTAACGAAAAATGTTATTTTATATGTTTTTTTTGTATATATAGATTGTGTCGACACGTTTCACGTAAGAGTTACTTTTTTACTAATCTTTGGTAAATTAAATATTGTAAGTCAATAAAACAAACATGCTTTTAGCATATTCCATTATATAGTAATATTATAATTAATTGTACTAATGCGGTATATATTTTAAATTCAATGTAATTTCTAGCGATAGTTAATTTCGGTTATATATCAAAATAGTAACTAACTCCTTAGATTTTGACGCATAATTAATTAATATATCAAAACATAGGAGATAAATTAAATATGGAAAATGAAAATTATATGTTATTTTGTAATGAATGTCTGGACCATTCCTTTTGTTGAGCGTTCACTAATTTCCCATTTCCTATTTCCAACTCTTTGTAGTAAATTTGAGGCGGGCTTCTCTTTTTACCATGGGGCATGTGATTGTACACTAGTATATAAAACGTTGTACAAATAAATATGGCATTGTGATTGAGACTTTGGTTATACATAATTGGGTGAAATAATAGTTGTTAAATGTTTTATATATTAAAAAAATAACATTATCAATAAAGATAATACTCATTTTCGTCCCTATTATTTTTCGTTTTTCTCATTTTCATCCTTCTTGTTTGTTGACTGCCTATTTCATCTCCCATCTTTCTCGTTTCGAAGCGACTAAGTCGAAGAACACCGCATCTGACGAAGGCTAAGATTAACATTTTAGCAATTCCAAATTTGAACCAGTTAAATTTTTTTGTGATGGTATAGTATTTTCGATGATTTAGTTGTAGGTTTCAAATTATTTTCTTTGTTCTTTGCATATATAATTAATTTAGGGCAAAAACTTGTATGAGACGGTCCCACGGGTCGTATTTTGTGAGACAGATAGATCTCTTATTTGAGTCATCCATGAAAAAAATATTACTTTTTATGCTAAGAGTATTACTTTTTATTGTAAATATCGGTAGGGTTGACCCGTCTCACAAATAAAGATTCGTGAAACCGTCTCACGAGAGACCTACTCTTAATTTAGATTGAATACGAATAAAATAAGTGAAAAGGCAAAATCAGTTATGTGCACAATTATATTATATTGGGAGACACGACTGATTTGGGGGGAATATGACTCACATGACAGGGTCAACATTATAATTAACAGACAGATAACGTTAGGGTTCATTAAGATGAAATATGATGAAGTCAACAAATAGTAAGGAAGAAAACGAAAAAAGCGACAAACAAGAGGTACGTAAATTGATATTATCCCATAATAATAATAATTAATCATCAAATAAAAATATTGGTAGGTAAAAGGTCGTGTTGAATAGATATTTTAACTAGGAATTTATTGATTAAAACAATCGGCATAACCGGTTGATGAGATGTTACCACTGAAATAGTACCCCAATAGTGTATCGGATATTATATATTTCTAACACACGAGTAATATTAATGTTGATAGTGCTAATACGACAAAAATGAGTCTTTCGATCAACTCTTAGGATTGAATTCAACTCGGTCTAGCTAGTTATGTTGTCAGAAGTATAGATCATCGTTCTTCTCCAGTATAATTCTATGTTCTTTTGGAAAATTTTCCCAAGTAATTAAGATAATGGATCACGAAACATGATATTTAGTTGTTGTATCACACAAAAGTGTAGTCGTTTCAATGAAAAATATAAATCTACATATCGTTGCATAAATTTTTAGCGTGTGGCTAATGCATAGAGTAGATCGGTCTCACAAATCTTTATCTGTGATACGGGTCAATCCTACCGATATTCACAATAAAAAGTAATACTCTTAGGGCTAGTTTGGTATGTATGATTAAAGTTGGATTGTTTAGTTGTACATTGTTTGGTATGTTTTTTCCAAGATGGTTTGACTAAATGGTTGACTCTATCTACTGTAGGTGCAGGAGAATAAATCAATGTGTTTTTGGAAGGAATAATTTAGTCCTACTACAGTAATCTGCTTTGCTACCTTTACATGACCAAATTACCCCTTTGAAGACACGTAGTAAGAAATTGAAAATTAAACATTTGCCTAACCTAATTCACTCCTCACTACAGACACGATGGAGGCAGCGGGCGATTGAAGAAATGTGCTCGCAATTACACGATGCAAACCAAACACTGTCAGAGCTAACTTCCGATGAGAAGGTGCGTGTTGCTGAGATATTAGTGGAGAACCCCAACAAATTAAGTCTGTTCTTGCGGCTTGATGAAGACGGGAAGATCAGTTTAAGCAAACGGCTACTGAATCCATAGATTCTGTTGTGATGCGGTTTGAAGTAAACATTTTTTGGCAATGGCACTGCATTGTTTGGGTCTACCTCGCTCATTCCTTTTCTGAGACCTGCTATTGAAGCCAATAGGTGTTAGTATGCAGCTTCTGTTGTATCTTTGGCAATTTGAACAGACCGTTAGTGTGTGGCTACTGTGTGGGTACTTATTGCGATTGTTAAATGAACTATATGATGCTGGTTTTTGGTCATAAATTTGGACATGATTTTTGTAGTTTCTGCAAATCTGTTTATATTCCGTTGACAGTGTTTTGTTGTGGAGGGAATTGGTCTTATTTTTATAGCTTGTCGAATATATTATATATTTATGTTTTGTTTTCAACTTGGCAAGAATGGGTTAGTGCTCTCTTTAAGGATTTGTGTAAGATAATTGTTTCTCAACAATTTTTTGTCTAGTTGCACGTCCCTTTTGTGAATTGCATTACAAATCCACCAGATTCTAATGACAGCTGTTTATTTTCCTTCTCTTATGTTCGGTTTTGACTGTGTTTTGGATAAAGCCTTTTCACATGGGTTACATTCATAATCTCTCTGCATGGGCAACTGAACCTTCTCGAGCGAACCATTTCTTTTCAAGGATCAAAAACATGTAATTTCCGGGAGGATCTAAGTTTCTGAGGTGAGGAACAAGTTCAGATCTTGGGGTAGGCGAGGGGGAAGGAGAAAGAAAAATAAGAAAAACGTAACTGGAAGGGTATTTTGGGAATAAAAAAACTGACAATAATGTAATCCTACATTTAAAAATCACACCAAACATCATATTATATATCACACAACATACATATCCTCCTCTATCATACATTTATGAATCTAATTAATAATCATTCAATTATCCTATCACACGAACCAAGCACACCCTTAGCATAAAAAGTAATACTTTTTCATGGATGACCCAAATAAAATATCGGTCTCACAAAATACGACCCGTTCTCACACAATTTTTTGCCTAATGTGGCATATACAAAAAGCGGAATATCAGGACATCCTTTGCATCTGCTCCCAATTATTATAATTAAGCACGATTAGACTGCACCAAAATTTTCAAGTATTCGATGTCACATTAAAGCGATTTCGCAACCTCGTCGATCGTCTCTACGACTAGCCAATTTGATGATTTCAGAAATTCGGAATCGTTTTATTTTTAATCTGTGTCGATTTCATGGTACCTTCAGGTTTAGGAAATATCGCATCTACCAAATTTCTTCCGAAAAATCCCAAAAAAAAAAAATGTTTGTTAGTTGGCATTTGATAAAAATTGAGGTTTTTAGAAATTTCGACTTTAAAAATAAAAGTTAATTTTGATCTTATTAATGGAATATAGCCTTCCTTGTTTTGTTCATTTTAATTTCCAAGTTTTGGAAAGAAGTGGATTTCCCCTCTTATGCATAAATTAATTATTTTCTTGAGCAGCCGTAGAGAAAATGCTCGAAATTAATATTATCTCATAAATAGTAAATATACGTACTACTAAGTTATTAAAAAAATTATTGCCTTGTAAATTTTAAAAATATAGTTGTTTAAATTCAAGTCGAATTCGGTAATTTAAGCCGGCTTAACCAACAAATTCAACCTAATTACATATAAATCTATTACTTCTCCAGGTCAAATTTGCTCTCTTTCCTCCCCTAAGCAACGACAATGCATCCAGGTACTTGCCATCTATTTTTTCAAATGGTCCTTATGTTAATAAGTTATCTACACAATGGTGGTCAATTAGATAGAGTTTATCATGAAAATTTGTGGGCGTCGCAGACACGAAATCATGTCAAATAATATGTGAAATCCAACTTCTATGATCAAACGATGTGGATCCTGATTCAATCATTAGTCATAATCCTGAACCACAAAAAACTAGGAAATTAAATCAAAGAATTGAAGGAACACTCATGAACAACAACAAATTTAATATCACCATCATGAATTGATTCAATATTTTTACTTCTAGAATTGAAAAAAAACTGAAGGAATATAATCTAAAACTAAATAAACACTAGATAAAACTAGAAATTAGCGAACTTCATATGAACAAAAATTGAATAAATTATGTAAATCATTTTATATTTTTAGGGCCAACATATATTTTATATGTAACATATGTGTTTCGATTTGTTTTGTTAAAAATTCAAGGGAAAATTGCAATTTCGGTAATGTAAGCTTGTTTTGCAATTTTGGTCATCTATGTTATCGAATTTCAGTCTAAGTCATATATCTTTTGATTTTTTTGACAACTTTATCCTTTTTAATCAGGAGTACAAATATGTTGTACACATATTAGCAACATGTCATAAAACATTACTAAATTTCTCAAATAAAAAAAAATAACTAACTAATTAAGGCTGGAATTTGACGTCTCTTGTGAGACGGTCTTACGGATTTTATTCGTGAGATGGGTTGATCGATCCATAATTATCATGAAAAATAATACTTTTGACATAAATGTGATGTTTCATGAATTGGATTGAGTCAAAAATTTGTCTTACAAAATTGACATGTGATACGGTCGTACAAGAGTTTTTGTAAAATAACAAATTAGAGACAAATCAACATGACCAAAAATGAAAATTTTCAATTATAATATTTTCAAATATTTATACATATATTGTTAATTATTTTTCGACATAGATATTCCAACATGATTTTTTTTTTAATTCATACTTATATTCCATATAAAATGAGATATATATGTATATTTATGGAACATTGACAGCTAATTTTTTTGACCAGCCTTCCTGCATATCCTAGGTGAGTTATAGTTTTGATCTTAGTTGTGTTCCTACCTAACATTCCTTTCTATTCAAATTTATTATGACAGAGAGAAATTAATTTATATATTGATTGAATATTTGGATCGAACTTGTACGAATAAATGTATGTACAATTTTTTTTTAAAAAAAAAAATAGAAACTAGCAAAACCAACTCACCTGGTCGAGTTGAGTTTAATCCGCTCTTAAAGCACTGTTTGATTCGAATGATGTATAATTTAATAATTTATAATTCTAATTATTTGTAGAACTAAAGTTAAATGAAATAAACACGAATGAAATATCTAAACTCACACTTGAAGAGAAACACAATTACAAACCTAATACATAACTAATGATAAAAATTAAGCTCGTGAAATATATATATCTAAAACTCTCTCTCTCTCTCTCTCTATATATATATATATATATATATACACACACACACACACACACACGAAATCTAACATGCTGTTAATTTTATATAAGGTGTTTTTTGCTTTTTTATTTTTCATAGGAAGTGTAGATGCAATTAGCTGTGTATATATTTGAAAAGAAATAAAACTAGGCTCCTGCTTTACTAAAATGGCCAAGTACTTGCCAAGTTGAATATCATCATACATTCTTGTTTCATATGCAAATACATGAAATCATCCTTAATTTGTGCCCATTTTCACATGGCCAGGCCAACTCACTTTAAATTTTCAAACCACCATTTACCTTTTCTCGTTTCGTATAAATGCCAAGTTCTGCTCTAATTATATTCCTTCAATGACCAGTAGCCAAGAAGTGTACTGTATTGTTCAGGAGTTACAAGGAAAGGGAGCGCGTGAACTTCAGTCTTTACCCAATAAAACACTGTCACACGAGAAAGACCGAGTCTTTATCCTGGTCAGATAAAGAACAGAAGTAAAGTTTTCATCTTCCATAATATCCAAGCAATTTGTTGCTAAATGTAATAAATAAAATAAGGTGTGAAGATAAAGAAAGAATTATTTGATTACCATTTTCTTGCAAGAGTAAAATACAGGAACTAGGGGTTCCACATTTATAAAGGGAAGGAATTTCAGTACGCTTTACTTTATTACACACACATACAATACCTAGGTCCAATATATATCCCACCTCCATTTTCCCTCATATTCCTTCTGCTAATATATACATTTACTCATCACAAGCAATTTACACGATTTTTTTTTCTCGTGACACTGTGTGAAGAAAGTAAGAAACTGTGAAAATGGGAAGAGGGAGAGTGGAGTTGAAGAGAATCGAGAACAAAATTAACAGACAGGTGACGTTTTCTAAGCGGAGAAATGGGTTGTTGAAGAAAGCATATGAGCTCTCTGTACTTTGTGATGCTGAAGTTGCCCTAATCATCTTCTCCAGCAGGGGAAAGCTCTATGAATTTGGTAGCAATAGGTATACATACATATATACAAAAATGTATAAACACAGATATAACTCACATAAGGCTATTATGCTATGTACGTGTACATAGATATCCATTCATGTTAATTTCATATGTGATGATTGTGTTAAACTTTGGTTTTCTGGTATGTTTTGTTTGTTTGGTCAAAAGGGCTTTCTATAAAATACCTAGAAACCACAAAAGTTTGTAAATTTTGTCACAAAAAACTTCACAAAACGCAGAGATAACAAGAATTCCAGATCATATCAAACTGGGGAACTTTTGTTAAGCTTTTTGCAGCCATTTTTCTGGGTTCTGATTTATTTCTTTAGTTTGCGTTGTACCACTTCTGTTGTCTTCATCCACTCATTTGATTTTTGGGATCAAATTTTTTTTTTCTCTACATGTTTTTTTTTTCTTTTATGGTTTCAAGATTGATGCTTTTTCCTTGTAAATCTTCCAATGAGAGATCGACACGTTTCATGGGTTTTCTGAGAATCCCATGGATTAAGAGATCACACTGATGAGATTCGTTGTGATTGCAAGGTGGTTGTTTAGTTTTACTGAGGAGACTTCACTTTGGACCTCTGTGCAAGATCTAGGGTTTCTCACACTCTCTCTCCTTCCTCATTCTTTTTTCTTTCTTCTCAGTTCTTAACATTTAGTTGGGAGTTACCCAAAAAATGAAGCACTGGTCAGACCCTTTAGAGAAAAAGCTTCAATTTTCCTTCTTTTTTTAACATCCTCAGATTTTCTGGGGTTGATCTCGTCACCAGCTTTTGCCCTTAAATCAAGCTAGCTCATACCTTGTACCCGAATAAATTATTCACAAATGCGTATTTTGATGATTCACCCGGGAAATTTGTATATGTTTTTGGAAGAGATTACATGTGAAAAGGGGATTTGGAAATTTCAATAGAAGGCTGAAATGTGTTTACTTTGTGAAGCCATGATATTTTTTCCATTTCTGTTGACATTTTTTCCCATATATCAGAACAGAAATGTAAATATTTTGGATTTCAAGCAAGAAACTCTAATTTTTATACGAGTTTCCACTGTGAATCCAAGTTATGTATGTTTCTTTCTTCTCTTGCTATGTGATTTTATTTCCAGATTTTTAGGTTAATTTATATAAGGAAAATTTTTTATCCCTTTCAAATTTTTTTCCTGCTATCAAATTTTTTATTTACTTTTTGGAGTTCACATCTTTTTTTCTATCAAGAAGAATTTGATTTTACCTTTTTTTTTTTGAAAGTTTGATTTTTATTTCACCCCTCTTTATTATATTTCTTGCTCTTTTTTATCTGAAGGGCGTTTACCCACTCCTGTTATCCATTATACTTATTTTCTCAGAACTTCTTGTTCCTCATATGAATTCAGGTAACTTAGTCTGTCTGTGTTCGATGTTACCACATTTCAGGAAAAAAAATATATACTATTTTAACATTTTGGAAAAGACACACACACACACACACATACACACACACATGAATACTAAATATTATTAAAATGATTCATTTTATAATTTTTTTTAAAAATTTTTCATCTCAGATATATATATATATACCTTATGCTTTTATTTTCTGTCTTCCATGTTTGTCAACATTTCTTCTATATTAGTTTAATTTATAGTGTGCCAGTGATTTAGTCCTAATGTTGTCCTATTTAATAATTTGTGAATTATGAAATAAATTATTATTATTTTTTTGGATTTATTTTTTGCAGTATCATGAGTACCCTTGAACGCTACCAGCGATGCTGCTTCAATCCCCATGAAAATAGTAACGAACCAACTCAAATACAGGTTTGGTTTAATTTGCACTTTCATTTACTAAATTAATTTCAATGATATATTTATTTCTTTATTGTAGAAAACATCTGAGGTTGATAAATATTTTAAATGATTTAAATAATTTCGAATTTCAAACATTTTATTTAATTGATTTCGGGGTGTCAATACAGAACTGGTATCAAGAGGTCTCAAAATTAAAGGCCAAGTACGAATCGCTTCAACGGACTCAAAGGTTCGCAGCTACGATTCTGTATCTACTAAATTTCCCTTTCAAAGCATAATTTATTGCGATCTTGCAAGTGCGAAATAAAATAATTCATGAGTTCGATTCTTTTAACAATATTGAACGAGAGAAGAACAAATAACAATAAGATTTGAAAGTTTTACGTAAATATCATGATATAATCAATAAACTAATAAGGTAAAATATATACCTAAACTAAAGATTAAGTATGCTTTTATATGTAATATATGCATGAAAGTAACTGAAATTAGAATTTCTTAAATTTGAAAATAATATTTTAAATGCAATATATAATTAAATGCATAATTTATTTTTAATATTTTCAATTTACCATAATCTCTGTATGAAAATTCTTGAAGCTTTTGGTGTGCAGTAAAGTGATGAAGAAGATAATAATATTTGTGCTTTTATTGTGCTTAAAACGATAATCTCGACATTGACAGAGTATTTTCAGGCATAGTTAATTAAATAAAATATGTATTAAAAAAAATTAGCTATGTAGATTTTGTTAAGTTGTGTCCCCATTTCGTTCCGAAATCTTCTAATTTGTTGTAATAGTTTTCGGTTTTGGTCTAGTCTCCTACGTACTGATGTTTCTTGTATTATTTAGATAATCAGGTAGGGGTGTACCAAACTCCCGTCCATTCAATGGTGCGGCGACTTATTAGATACCAAAGTCTATGGTATTTAATAAGTTTTTCGACCCACCTTTCCTAATTTTTTTTTAACCTCTATAAAATAAAAGTTTGTGGAGATATTCATTGACGAACATTAAGCAAAACCAACCAAGTACTTAACTAATTGATAATATGAACTGAATATATACATTGGGGGTGTGTGTGTGGGTTTGGTAACATTTGAACTAAAAAATGAAGGCATCTGCTTGGGGAAGATCTCGGGCCATTGAGTGTGAAAGAGTTGCAGAATCTTGAAAAGCAACTAGAAGGAGCTCTTGCTCAAGCCAGGCAGAGAAAGGTATTGATCAAACCTCTCTCTCTCTCTCTCTATATATATAATCGATAATTATGATTCGGCATGATTTTTCTAACCATGAGAAATTGGATCTCGTGGAGTTTCTAGGCATGATGACATGTTTTGACGTTGACTCTTGCTCTTCTTCTCCTTTCATAAAACATTTGCAGACACAGATCATGCTGGAACAAATGGAAGAGCTTCGCAGAAAGGTGATATATCCTTGGAAAATTCTTAAATAGTTATTCGATTTCGTCATTCAAATTATAATTCTAGCCGGGATTCTTGAGACAACATCATCTGTGGCTTCTGAAAAAGTATAAAATTGGAACATTTTTCGTACGTCGATCCAGTAATTTGATTATATAATCTGTGGTTTGTTAGCTAAATTCCCAACATCACCTACCACAAGCCTATGTAAACGATAAGCTTTACTAATATTTGCAGGAACGCCAACTAGGAGACATGAACAAGCAGCTCAAGATGAAGGTTTCACAGGAAATGTCATCGGTACTATATGAAATTTGACTGGTTAAAAGTAAATTTAATCACGTTTATATCCACATTTAACAATGAATAGACACATATTGGCTAAGTCGGTTTTCTACGTATGTGTGTGGAAAAATTAAAACAAAAAATTTAACTACAGAAGTATTTTATTATATATGTATATTTCATTTTTAAATAAATAACATATAATTCTTTTCTCTTTGATTGGGAAGTAATTTGTTTCAAAAGTTCACACCTTTATTTCTCAAGTTCTTTCGATCAAAATAGTTACTTACCTATGTACCATTAATATTGCAATTTGCAGCTAGAGGTTGACGACGGACAAGGTCTCAGAACACTCCCCTTCCCATGGAACACCGACGCATCGGCCGGAACCAGCAACTTTTTTGTGCAAATTCCAGCATCCAATCCTATGGATATGGAACAGGAGCCTTTCCTCCAAATAGGGTATATATATTAAATAAATGAGTATATATATATGTGTGCGCTCGCGCGCACGTGAATAAACTTAACCCTAATTTTATATCTGTTGTATACTAGGCGAAACGATGATGTATGACGTCTGAAATTTTTTTTATAGGTATCAACACTATAATCTTGGAGAAGCGGCAACTGTTCGAAGAAACATGGATGATGGTCACAATAATATTATCCATGGGTGGACGCTTTGATAAATCTGGTATTGTTATTAATTAGTATTAAAATGTTTGTGATTATGAATCCCATTTGACTGGTTAAATGACTCGTGCTCCGGGAAGATATCCGACGGCTTTGTTGTTTGTAATTGTGATCAAGCAGCAATATGTTTGTTGTGTGAATATATTATATCATCAACGGACTTATAATAATCTCGTGAACCATAGATTTTGGGGTTTGAATAATGATTTACAATTTCATATAATTAATTTGTCCTAAAAGATCTTAAATTTGTTATTAATTATTTCTCTTATCACTATTCAAATGAATGTAAACTAAGGCCATCTCCAACCATAAAATCTATTTTGGTGCAAATTTCACACTAAAATAGTGCGATTTCTGCACCAAATACAACATTCATCTCCAACCCATTTACTTCAAATCTTACACCAAAAAGAATATTCTCGAAATATTCCTTTTATTTTACATATATTAATTATTATATTTTATTTAATATATTTTTAATTTTGTATTTGTATTCAATTATATTAATTAAAAATCATAAAAAAATTAGTTTTTAAATATTATAATTAAAGTAAATAAATAAATATTTTTAAAAAATGAACTATTATTATTTTATAATTTTTATGATTAAACATGTAATTATTCAAATAATAAAATCAATAATATACTATTATTCAAATAATATTTATAATTTTAAACATAAATATTTATAATAAATATAAATAAAAAAATAGAAAGACCCCTGCGCCTCCTCCTGCGCCAAATTTGGCGCGGCGCAGGAGGAAGGGGCTGCGCTATTTTGGATAAATAGCGCAGACCTCGTTGGAGATGTTAATGCTTGCACGCAGCGTTGGAGATGGCCTAACTGGCTTGAAATAAATTTAATTACCACAATTTTGTGAAAGATTAAGATATCTTATGTTACGATCTCACGTATTTACTTAAAACCTAATATTAATCGTCATTTTTTGAATGACTTTGTACCAAGCTAACTTTATTTGAGTGACTCCCCACGAGGCAAAAAGTAGGGTATTACTACTTTTATGGTAGCAAGAAATAGTCGACGAACAGGTCTGGTTTAGCAAGTTATCGTTCACTTTCAAGTTGAGCTAGTTTCCGAACAAGCGACGCTTTGGTTTGCATATCGATCATTGAGCTCCTATATATATTTGAAACCCGCACTTTGAATTTTTCCCCCAAAAAACGGGTTTAATTTAAACCACGGGGATATTTTCATAGTGTACCAAGTTAATTTGTAGCATGAACAAGTATTTGAAAATTTAGATAGATGATACAATTGCATTTGTTTCATTAATCGATCACGATCGGCTTGCCCTAGCTATTCAAGCTAGCACTCACAAATAAAGTAATTTTTTCTTATCCAATTGAACCAAAAGCTGTATCAAGGTATCGTCTTAAAATACATGAAGTCGAGTTCATTTGTTTCAGAGGAGAAAATTACAAGAAATATAATTACACATAATAAAAGTATGTTTGAGTTTTATAAAAGAAACCGATTACTTGTTCCACTCGTCCTTGCTAAATTCTCCACCCAAAGATCCTTATTTGTTCTCTTCTACTACGTAAAGAAAAACTTAAATTTTTGATACTATAAATTGCACTTTTTTGGTCATGTTATCAGTCAATTTACCGTCTAATAATATTTTTTTAAATTTTAGTCTTTATCATTGGATTCTTGATATGTTATTGAGGCACATCAGCAATGCCCATCGTCACGTCAACAGTTTTCAATTACACATTATCACTCGTATAAGAAAGACTAAAATCGAAAAAATATAAATTAATGTACTAAAGCTATAGATTGAACGTATTAAAAATGGAAAACATGCAAGTACATGACCAAAAATACGATTTTTCCTTTCCAACCTAAGTTATGTGATATCCATTGTTATCTTAGAAAATATTGTTATCCCAGTTTACCAAAATTTTATCTTGACAATGGTTTGAGTTTGAAGCACTAGATTGTTATTGCTTGAAAGTTACTGCAAAATAAATAATACATTTGACATATAATTATTGCCCTTTGTTTTTTACCAAAGAAACATGAAGAGATTAACTGAATCCTTTGATCACTTACGTACGTGCATCTGAGATGGTGCTCTTTTTCACACGATTAACATGATTGATGAGTAGGTCTCTTGTGAGACGATCTCATGAATCTTTATCTGTGAGACGAGTCAACCCTACCAATATTCACAATAAAAAGTAATACGACCCGTGTGATCGTCTCACACAAGTTTTTGCCAATATAACTTTGGATGTTTCTTTCTGAAATTTTAAAGATTATGTTGTCTTCATATTACTCTAAATTTAATAATATAATCCAAGTAAGCGTTTCTTGGATTAAATAGTTCTTTTCTTTTTTCTTTTTTTTTTTCAATCCACGTGTTTGATGTTGGATTTGTAAGCTTTAATTTTTTTTTTTTTGGAGTGATATTGGTAACATGTAGTTTGTGATTAATATTGGCTATTCGCAAGTTAATTTTGTGAGACATGTCTGCTATTTGGTGCATAAAAATATTTTGTATTTTTGTAAATATGGACATGGTTGACATGTTTCACGAAGATCGCCTCACAAGATGCCTACTATTGATTTATTGATGCCGCAATTACCTATTTATTTTCACTTTATCATTCTATATAATTAATGCTCATAATCCCATAGGGTTTGTAAATATGATACATATGATATTTTATCTTCACCTACAAATATATATATTAGGACTATACCAATAATTTTTGGTCCCAAAATAACCTTGAGTAGGTTTTTTGTGAGACGATCTCATTAATTTTATCTGTAAGACGGATCAATCCTACCGATATTCACAATAAAAAGTAATGCTCTTAGCATAAAAAATAATATTTTTCATGGATGACCCAAATAAGAGATCTGTTTCACAAAATACGACCCATGTGAACGTCTCACACAAATTTTTGTCAATTACCTTTCCCCATAGTACCTACCGTTATTCTTAAAAGAAAACAAAATTTTCGTACTCCTATTTTATATTATAAATATTTTGGCCATAATACTTTCTCATAGCAAATTTTCTTCCCCAAAATACTATTTCCTCATGAATTCATGATACTATTTCAAAAAATAAACAAAACAGAACAATTGAAACTGACGAGTTACATTTGAATAAAATAATTACCCTTAACATCATTATAATTTCATTCAAACATCCACTAATACAAATTTGTATTGAAATTTAATTTTCGTGCATGCATCATGTACCAAATATCTGCTAGATATGTGTGTTGTGACTTTATGATATTTACGATATTTTGACATAAAATTTATTACGTATTTCACAATCGTTTATGAAATAATGAAAATGAACAATCAAGATTGTGCAGGAATTAAGAGCTTCGATACTAATTTCCCGACGTAATAGCTTCAATCATCTTTCTTCTAAGGTTTAACCCAATCTCTTTCAATAAATGACCAAGAGTTAAGCTAAAGTCTCATACTATATTTTTCAATTACTTTCATGGAAAAATTTGTTGCTTCTAGTTCCTCTCTAATCCCTTCAAACCATATTATTTAAATGCCAGTTTGTTCGCTCTTCAATGATAATTTCCAGGGAGAATTTGAATTGATCAAAGACTATCAATGCATTTTCTTTTACTTCTGATCTTTACCTTTACATGTCTTTTACCAGCATATGGGAATGTGCAGAAGGTAGCCACTTATTGTAGATTTATGCAGTCAAGTTCATTTTCTTGGATGGCTTTAGTGTTATTTTATACGTTTCGTGGGATTCGCCATATTACATCATCGTGTTCTAGTTTTTGCAGGACTTCTACATCGTTTTCTTGAAAGACCATCATCCAGTGACGACTGGAAGATCGATTCTTGAGACACATCTTAATGTCCTCTCGTCCATAAAGGAAAGGTGGGTTTTCCTGCTAACAATCTCCATGTTTAGGGGGCTTTCATGTACTTGGATGAGCAAGAAACTTCTATTATATCTCATGATTTGGGAGACGAGTTTTTTGATAATCTTACCGAGTGTTCTTCTTGTCTTAGTGATAACATCATCGATGTCTGGTAAAAAGTATGTTTTGCTGACACAGTGAACAAGATGCTTCGGAGTCTCTGGTGTATAGTTACACTAGAACTTTAAATGCATTTGCAGCTAAACTTTCTGAAGATGAAGCCAGGAAGTTGTCCGGTACGTGACATATAGTATACATGGCCACATCTCTAGTAAGTATTTTTTGGCACACCTGTGTTGAACTGACTACGGGATATTTCTCAGGTATGGATGAAGTAGTTTCGGTAACTCCAAACCAATACCGGAAACTACACACCACCAAATCATGGGAATTGCTAGGACTAGCCCCAGATTCGAAAAGGAACTTAGAAGTTGAGAGCGATGTCATAGTAGGCCTACTAGATACAGGTAAATTTAGTGTCACTTCAACAATTTTACTTTTTATGTGTCATCATGTTGCGATTTTAAAGTAGCACAGGCTGCTGAAATAAGAGATTGAACAAAACATTATCTCACTTCTGCACCAGGAATCACCCCGCAATCTGAGAGCTTTAAGGATGATGGTCTTGGCCCTCCACCAGCAAAATGGAAAGGAAGTTGTAAACACTTTGCAAATTTTTCAGGATGTAACAAGTAACTTCATGCCCATTATTCATTTCGATTTGTCGTATATTTAGATTAACTTTGATTATAACATGTGATTTTTTTATATTGTCATATTTATTATGCGCGGCCCTTGAAGCAAACTTATTGGAGCGAAGTATTTCAAGCTAGATAAAAAACACGATCCCAAAGATATATTGTCACCTGTAGATGTAGATGGCCACGGCACACATACGTCATCAACTCTGGCAGGACGTCTCGTTCCAAATGCTAGCGTTTTTGGGCTAGGAAAAGGCACCGCGCGTGGGGGGGTGCCTTCTGCTCGAGTGGCTATTTACAAAGTTTGTTGGGCGAATTCGGGATGTGCAGATATGGACATTCTGGCAGCATTTGACGCTGCTATTAGTGATGGAGTAGACATTATTTCCATCTCGATAGGAGGGCTATCAAAACGTTACACACTGGATTCTATAGCAGTTGGCGCGTTTCATGCCATGAGGAAAGGAATTCTTACTGTGGCTTCGGCTGGAAATGATGGACCGATGTTTGCCAGTGTTGCAAATCATGCTCCTTGGATCCTAACAGTGGCTGCTAGTGGGATCGGTCGACTGTTGAGGAGCAAAGTAGTGCTAGGAAATGGCCTGACTGTATCAGTAAGATATGCATCATAAATATATTTGAAACAGCTCAGAAACCATTCTCAAAACATAAATCTGATCCTGTATTATGTCTGCAGGGAATCGGGGTAAACACGTTTGAGCCTACAAAAAATTCGTATCCTCTTGCAAGTGGGGTCGATTTGTCTAAGAATTCCGAAACTAAAGAACTGTCAAGGTACTGTCTCGAAAATACAATGGATCCGAGAAAGGTAAAAGGAAAGATCGTTTATTGTAAGCTAGGAGTTTGGGGTGCTGACTCTGTGATCAAAAGTTTGGGAGGGATTGGAACAGTGATCGAAAGTGACTTGTTTCAGGACGTGGCACAAATCTACATGGCTCCAGCAACTATGGTGAATACGACCATCGGGAAGCAGATCAACGACTATATGCATTCGACAAAGTAAATAAATTTTTTTGCTTGTTCTGATATCTACCAAGAAAGCAACAATTTGTATGTATGTTGAAGTCATTTTGTTAAAAACGATGTTACTCATGCCGATTACAGATCAGCATCTGCCGTTATATACAAATCGGAGGTAGTTGAAATCCATTCTCCTTTCACGGCTTCATTTTCTTCCAGGGGTCCAAATCCCGGCTCACAACACCTTCTCAAGGTATGAACTGGATGAAAGTTGGGTAGTTTATGGCCTTGTTTTAACTAGCTTCTAATAAAACAAACTGGAACAGCCTGATATTGCTGCTCCGGGAATCGACATCCTAGCATCATACACTCCATTGAATTCGCTAACCGGATTGAAAGGTGACACCCAACACTCGAAGTTCACCTTCATGTCAGGTACCTCAATGTCCTGTCCACACGTCGGTGGTGCAGCTGCCTATGTGAAGTCGTTTCACCCTGACTGGTCCCCAGCAGCAATTAAATCTGCCATCATGACAACAGGTGTATCTTGAATCAATTCTTCGCATTAACTGATCCACGGCGTAATTCACATGAAACCATGTCCACTTATGATATTGTCTGCTTTAGTCAATGATCCCACGGCTTTAAAACACGTCCTAACGTGTATGTAATTTTGTCCACTTTGGACCGCGACTTGATTTAAAACGTGTCCCAACGTACTGGATTTATACACTGACCTTGATACCAAATGTATGTCCACACACTAATTCTGATACCAAATATTAATCAGCCAAAGCACATTCAGAGCCAGTATGTGGACATCGCATGTTGTGAGCCATTTTAAAACCGTGAAGCCACAAACATTATCGCAAATGGGCTCTTTAATTAACCCTGAAACATCTGTTTCTCTCTGCTGCAGCAACAGAAATGAGTTCTAGAGTAGATAAAGATGCAGAATTCGCATATGGATCAGGGCAGCTTAATCCCATCCGAGCAAGATCCCCTGGACTAATATACGACTTGGATGAAATCTCATACATTCAGTTTCTGTGTCACGAAGGCTTCACGGAGTCAGAGTTAGAGACTTTAGTCGATCAGGGACCGATAAATTGTTCAAAACTGATTCCAGCAAATGGGGTAGATGCTCTAAATTATCCCACCATGCAACTTCCATTGAAGAACGATAATGATACAACGATAGGCGTTTTCCATAGGAGCGTCACCAACGTTGGGCACCCTGTTTCTGTGTATAATGCCACAGTAAAGGCTCCACCAATGGTGGAGATACTGGTGAAACCGATGAGTCTGTCGTTCACTCGAGCGCTGCAGAAACGAAGTTTCAAAGTGGTGGTGAAGGTGAAACCGACGCCCGATGCTGTGTTTGGACCAGGTTCACTTACATGGAGAAGCTTTCATCACAGTGTGAGGAGTCCCATTGTCATTTCTAATAGACTAGTAACAGGCACTGCCTCCAAATTATGAAGGATTGCAAATATATTTTTTTATTATAATCTCCCCAAAATTATTTAGTTTCCTTCTTATATAATTATTACTTTCAACTTTTTGCTGTTTATGATATACTAGAAAAGTGCACGTGCGTTGCACGTAACCAACTAAACTGTTGAAAATATATGAATGAAATTTTGATAATATTTAAATGAATTAAAATATGGCTAGTAGCATTTATCAATTGAAACAAACCAAACCACAAAAAATAAAAATCATGACCATAGACGGTATATAATCGAAAAAAGTTATCTTATCCACATGACACATTTTTCAATATGCCTCTAGGTTGATTTTGACAACTCAACAACTCTTTGTCGTAGTTTTTATAATATGCGTATAATCATTTTGGTATATTCCACAAGTATATTATCATATTTAACACTTATTATGTTATTTAGAATCCTCATCTGGGATCTGACATGCTTGTAGTTTGCTTCCCCATCACGATATTTTTTCAGTTTTCTACATTGTTTTTATCCGGTAATCTTATATTTCCGACTATTTGTTTTTTTTTTGTTGAATGATTTTCAGTTTATGGCAATCATGAACTGTAACTCGTAAGAAAAATTCTTTTAGTCGTGATATGTTTCACTTGTTAGTAAAATTATGTATAACATATATATCCTTCAACAACATAACCAATGAACGGTGTTGTAATTTCTTCAAATATCGTGATATTTGTAATATTATTTTTATATATTTAATATAAATATTATTAATATATAGCTATAATGTTAATAAATTTTTAACAATTATTTCTCAATTACTGGAAGAAATAATACTTGAAAAACTATTCAAATTGATATATATTAGAACTGTGTCCTCGTTTAATTTGAAACAATTCAGGAAAGTCATCTCATTAGTCGTTATTCGAATTGATAATATAGTTTCAATCACATTTGTTGTGTCTAGAACATAATATTATATTATTCATTGAAACAAAACAAATTTTCTTGTATCGAGTTTACATTTTGTTTATAATATTTTATATCGATATACAAAATTAATTATTGCATTTTAAAAAATTTGAGAAAGACATTAATAACGTAATTAAGATATGCATTTCATGTATTAAGAACCTTTTAACGATATACATATATAAAATGTCAATATTTATAATTAGTTTAATATTAATAGTGTAGTTAATAATAATATGCATATATTGTTTTAATATTAATATTTTATATCTTCATGTATTTCTTTTTTCTGGATAGAGAATTTTTTCTTTTTGAAAAACGATTTTATTCTTTGAGAAATATTGACATTTTATATGACAGTCATACAACATAATCAACACAAATGACATATAACAATAAAACTTGTTAACGCTAGGGTAAAAAACTAATCTCATTGCAAGAACATTAAATGATCAAAATGAAGCATATTATTTAGTAATGTTTATTTAGCAGCATATAAAAAATATTGACCAATGACTTAAAAACAATGTTTGAAATCAGTTACATACAAACATTTCTCTCAATTACGTATCTCAATTGACACATAAAGAGTCTGAAAATGTCTCTATTCTAAATAGGAGAAAGAAGTTTTATATAACCTTAATATTTATTAATAATTTATTTTTATTCAATCCGTCTCATCTCCCTTCGTCTTCCCGTTATTATCTATCATTAATATAATAGAAATTTTCATGAATTTGACTGCAATGTATAAATTTAACTAATTAAAATAATAATTAATTTGAATGAGTTAAGTACATTATTAATGATCTTTTTAAATTAACATAAAAAATTTCTTAAATAACATCATGAATATGACGAATTGTAAAACAAAAAAATGGTAAAATAGTAAGCTCACAAATGAAAGTCATATATTTAATATATATTATTTAGGGATATTTTTTTAGCATCATATATCGAAATTGACTAAATGCTTAAATATTTGCATTGAAATCACTTACATACAAACATTTTCTCTCAATCTATGTTGATACATAAGTAGTCTAAAAATATCTTTATTTTAAATGAGAAAAATATGTTTTATATGATTTTAATATTTATTATTAATAATTTAATTTTATTCAACATCACTCGTCTCTATTCGTCTTCCCATTATTACTTTAATATTCGGAATATTAACAATTTTTTTAATTTATAACATTATTATTGTAACTTTCTATGAATAAATACATTAACTAAGTACTCTGTTAATAATCATATTGAACTAACGTAGAAAATAATTTTAAGAATTTGACAAATTATAAACAAACAAAATAGTAAAATAGTAAGTTTACAAATAAAAATCATATATTTATAATAGTAAAATAGATGTTAGTAATATTAATTTTTTTTAAAACTATGTAACATGTAATTAAATTAAATTTAAAAGTAAATCAAATTAAAACTATTTTGATTGAATTAAGTACACTATTAATGATCATATTAAATTAACATAGAAAATGACTTAAAGAACCTCATTAACATAACAAATTGTAAAATATATGAAAGAGTAAAATAGTAAGTTTACAATTCAAACTTATATATGTATTGACATTTTATATGACATTCATACAACATAATCAACACAAATGACATATAACAATAAAACTTGTTAACGCTAGGGTAAAAAACTAATCTCATTGCAAGAACATTAAATGATCAAAATGAAGCATATTATTTAGTAATGTTTATTTAGCAGCATATAAAAAAAATTGACCAAATGACTTAAAAACAATGTTTGAAATCAGTTACATACAAACATTTCTCTCAATTACGTATCTCAATTGACACATAAAGAGTCTGAAAATGTCTCTATTCTAAATGGGAGAAAAAAGCTTTATATGACCTTAATATTTATTAATAATTTATTTTTATTCAATCCGTCTTATCTCTCTTCGTCTTCCCATTATTATCTATCATTAATATGATAGAAATTTTCATGAATTTGACTGCAATGTATAAATTTAACTAATTAAAATTAAATTAAAATAATAATTAGTTTGATTGAGTTAAGTACATTATTAATGACTTTTTTAAACTAACATAAAAAATTACTTAAATAACATCATGAATATGACGAATTGTAAAACAAAAAAAATGGTAAAATAGTAAGCTCACAAATGAAAGTCATATATTTAATATATATTATTTAGGGATATTTTTTTAGCATCATACATCGAAATTGACTAAATGCTTGAATATTTGCATTGAAATCACTTACATACAAACATTTTCTCTCAATCTATGTTGATAAATAAGTAGTCTAAAAATATCTTTATTTTAAATGAGAAAAATATGTTTTATATGATTTTAATATTTATTATTGATAATTTAATTTTATTCAACATCACTTGTTTCCATTCGTCTTCCCATTATTACCTTAATATTCGGAATATTAACAATTTTTTTAATTTATATCATTATTATAGTAATTTTTTATGAATAAATACATTAACTAAGTACTCTATTAATATTCTTATTGAACTAACGTAGAAAATAATTTGAAGAAGATGACAAATTATAAAACAAACAAAATGGTAAAATTGTAAGTTTACAAATGAAACTCATATATTTATAATAGTAAAATAGATGTTAGTAGTATTAATTTTTTTTTAAATATGTAACATGTAATTAAATTAAATTTAAAATAAAATCAAATTAAAACTATTTTGATTGAATTAAATAAATTATTAATAATTATATTAAATTAACGTAGAAAATGACTCAAAGAACCTCATTGAATTGTAAAATATATGAAATGATAAAATAGCAAGTTAAAAGTTCAAACTTTAGATTAGATTAGATATTTTACCATTGTTTTATATTTTAACTTACTTTTCAAACTTTTGGGCTCCTGAATCTCGCTGAAAATTACTCATTTCCTTTCTGATCAACTCGATAAAGAACAATAATTACTGGATTATTGGAGGTATTTAAAAAGTTCCTGTTTGATTACTTTTTTGTTGTTGTTGTTGTTCTTGATTCCCTCAGCTGAAAAGATTTTGGGTAGAGCCATTTATTTGTTCTCCATTTATTCGTATCATTTGTTTAATTTAGGTTAATTCTATCAAGGAAAGATTAATCTTTGAATGGGAACTTTTGTTGAATGTGCAGTTAACTCATCTAGTTTTGTAGGATCCAGTTTGATTCTTTTGCGAGGAAAGATCATCCTTCGGATAGAAATTGAGATGACCTTGCAACAAAGACAGATTTTTTTCGGTTTTATTTCATCGAGTTAGTAATCATTTCGCCAGGAAAGTTCATTATTGGATTGAAGTTGTGAGACACTTTTGATTAATATTCAGTTTGTTTACTTCTGCATGATTGGTAATGTGTTGAAGCTATGAGACCCTTTTGATGCGAATATTTTCTTTATCTTTTCTTGATTGAATTTGTAATAGTTTTGCATGCATAAAAGAATCACAAGTCAAGAACAACTCTGTGCTTAAATGGATGACAGCAATAATAGTTACCCTCCGTCTCCATACCCTTGCAATCCCGCCTATGGTAATACTCATGCTCCTGCACCTCCAAATCAGTCCCCTCATCTTCCTCCATATCCTGGTCCATACCCGTATCTACAGCATTCCCATTATCCTACCACACATAACATTGCACATTCCACACCCCTGAATTACCCATATCCTGGTTCAGCACCACCACCTCCACCCACTTCTGCACCTTACCACCCACTACAGCATAGTTCTTATCCTTACAAGTACCATGCATACACATCTCTTCCTCCACCACCCTCTGCCCCTCCTCGGTTGAACCCAGAGACATTTGGGAGTTTCCAAAATGGTTCATTTATTGACCTTCATCATCAGTCATCTGGGAGGTTACAACCTCCAGACATTCAATCTGATATTCCTCCTAGAGTCAGCAGTGATTACTCCACTCACCATCAGTATCAGGATAGTTCATCTGTCAGTGATTCCATCTCGCAGCATGATCATCAGAACGATAGTTCTAGAACTTACCCTCCGCTTTACCTACCTATTGACAATCAATTGGCGTACATGAAATTGTCTGATGATCACAGTAAGCCATCTGTATCTGCTTCCCCTCCAGTCCCTTCATCTTCATCTATGGCTGTCCTCCCGCAAAAATATCACTCTGGACCCTTACAAAACTAATAAATTCGATGGTTCTGGGACAATTTTTGGGTATCCTAATACCTCGTTTTCAAGTTTGGAGACATCTCCTGTCACCCAGGGGCAGTCCTCTAATCCAGTATCATCACATTTATCCACACATTCAAATCTATCACATGGTCAGGTTATGCAGCTAGTGCAAGTCTCACCCGCAAAAACGTCTTTGAAGGTTTTACATTTACATGGGAACTTAGATGTCTGGATAAATGAAGCGAAAAACCTTCCAAACATGGATATGATTCACAAAACATTCGGGGATATGTTTAAATTTCCTGGAAACGCGAGCAAAAAAATTGAGGTGCAAGCACATAGTAAGATTACTAGTGATCCCTACGTCTCCATAACATTAACCGGAACCACTATTGGAAGGACCTTTACTACAAAAAATGATGAAAATCCTGTTTGGAGGCAAAATTTTGTTCTCCCAGTAGCTTATTATGCTGCTGAAGTGAACTTTGTTGTTAAGGATAATGATGTTGTGGGGTCACAGCATATAGGGACTGTGTCTCTTCCAGTTGATCACATAAATGGAGGAGGAAAACTTCAGGGGCTGTTTCCAATCCTCAATGCTAGTGGAAAACCCTGCAAAGCTGGAGCTGTGTTGAGTTTGTAAATTCAGTACTACCCAATAGAGCAGCTGAGTATTTACCATCATGGAATTGGAGCTGGTCCCAATTATCAGGGAGTTCATGGGACATATTTTCCTCTTAGGAAAGGTGGGACAGTCACCCTTTATCAAGATTCACACGTACCAGATGGATCCCTCCCGAGTCTAAAGCTCGACAATGGAATGCAGTTCATACATGGAAAGTGCTGGCGTGACATTTTTGAGGCAATACGTCATGCTCGGCACTTCATCTATATAACTGGTTGGTCAGTGTGGCACAAAGTTAGACTAGTTAGGGATGACAGTTCTATCTCTGATTCCACTTTGGGTGAACTGCTGAAGTCAAAGTCACAGGAAGGAGTAAGAGTATTGCTTCTTGGATGGGACGACCCTACGTCAAGAAGCATATTAGGCTACAAAACAGTAAGCTTTACATTGCTCCAACTATTTAGAATGATAAATTCTGAGCTTACACCATCTGTTGTGTCTCAAACAAATATCCGAATTGGATTCTCTTTGCTAATTAATTTGGGCACAACATGTCATTACTGTGGTTTTTTTTTTGCTTTCAAGAAACCTTAGAATATATGATTGTAAAGTTAGGTAGTCTTGAATATTTCTGTCCTCTATATATAACATTTGAGCTGTGGATTTTCTAATATGGGAAGTGAAAATTACAAATGTGCTACAGGTCATGGTACAAGCAGTCTAAAATTTCTTTTAATTAATTCATCAAATGTTCGAAAATTGAGATGAAACTAAAACAGAATAAGAAGCAAAGTAGCTGGTTGGTCCAAGTAGACAAAAAAAATTTGAAAAACAAAAAACTGTACTTAAAATACTTTTACGAGGTATTCATTCTCCCGGAGAAACCGATAAAACATCCCGACCTAGTGGCCTTTTGATACCACCAGGAGCTAGAAACAAAATTCTAAGTAATCTAGAAACTTGAAAAATTGGATCTACTGTCCAAGATTACTTAATCAGTGTGCTTTGCTTGAGTTATTGACCTGCATTGGCTTTTAAAGTATCTCCTACTGGTTCATTGAGTTTTCGTTTCTCATATGTAATTTTTTTAGAGGGTCAATTTTCCTTGCATAGTTTATTTTGGATGTCATCTCACTCTTTATCATAATCTTCAACGTGGTCAGGATGGAGTTATGCAAACTCATGATGAAGAAACTCGTTGATTTTTCAAGCACTCTTCTGTTCAAGTGCTACTTCGTCCTAGAGTGGCTGGAAAGCATCACGGCTGGGTAAATCAAAGGGTATGTTTTTGGATGGATGAATTCACTTAAATAATTTTTAATGCCAATGCATTTGTAGCATACCTTCAAAAAGTAAGTATACTTTGTCTTATTTGAGATTTTGGTTTTTTTAAAAAATACAGATATATTGGTTGTCCATATTGTGAAAAGGCTAACTATAATTTTTGAACGTAATGCTGATGTTTGTAGTAGTTTACAATTTTGTGACTAGGAAGTTGGAGTCGTTATACTCACCATCAGAAGACTGTGATTGTGGATGCTGATGCTGGAAACTACAGGAGGAGGATCATAGCTTTTCTAGGGGACTGGACTTGTGTGATGGATGATATGATACTCCTCAGCATCCTATATTTAGAACACTTCGTACTTTGCATTCAGACGACTATCACAACCCTACTTATACGGTAATTTATCTCCGGGCATCTTAAACTGCTATTCTCAGCTGTAAATTTTGTTTTTCCCAAATCTATGAAAAACGGACCTTTAGATTCCCTTTATAGTCTTTTGGTGTTTTGTCAACGGCAGATTTTTATTATCCCATTTACATAGTAACCCATAATAGGTTTACTCACTTGTCATGATCTTTACCTGCCTGAAATTGAGATTGGTGTACGAGCTTGTAAGCTAAATATGTGAAACTTTTGTTATGAAGTAAAGCGTATTGACTTTTGCAATATGTTGGTATAAATTTGTACTAGAGCAGGGAAGTACCACTGGTTGTCCCAGAGAACCATGGCATGAGCTGAACTGTAAAATTGACAGTCCCGCAGCATATGATGTTCTGACTAATTTTGAGGATCGGTGGAGAAAGGCTTCAAGACCCCATGGAATTAAAAAACTGAAAACATCATCTGAGGATGCTTTGCTCTCTATAGAAAGAATACCTGACATATTGGGGTTGTCTGATGCTCCTTGTGTGAGTGATGACGATCCTGAAAGTTGGCACGCACAGGTACATCTAATCAATAAATCTTTATCAGATTGCAAAATTACCTTTGGTAACCGCCAAAATGAGATCGTTGTTATTTTGTTGTGATATGTTATGCAGGTATTTTGGTCCAGCGATTCAAATTCAGTCAAAGGATTCCCAAAAGATCCTAAGGACGCAACATTGAGGGTGAGCTGAAAACTAAATTCTTTGTGCTCGAATTATTGGTTACATATCATATTTTTTAACTAACTTTGTGTCATTTTTTTGGAAATAGAACTTGGTATGTGGAAAGAATCATATGTGAAGGCTATCCGAGCTGCCCAACATTTCATCTATCAATACTTCATTGGGACCTCGTACAACTGGATTTCGTACAAGGACATTGATGAGGAACTACCTTTCTTGAATCATGTTCTTAGCCCAAAATGTTCAGATATGTTGTTTATTTATGCCATATTGTTGCACATTTAAGTTCAAGTTAATCCTATTGAATTTTACATGGCATGTGTTCTCTTCCTGCCTGATCATGAGTTAGCAATAACCAGCTCGACCATGATACGACAGCTATGGGCGTTAAAAGCATCATCTTCCATGCAGGTGCTAATAATTTAATTCCAATGGAAATTGCGCTTAAAATTGCTGAAAAATTCAGAGCACATCAGAGGTTTGCTGCTTATATTGTTCTCCCTATGTGGCCTGAAGGTAATCCAACAGGGGCTGTAACACAGAGGATTTTATTCTGGCAGGTGTGCACTATGCATTTCCTCTGGTGATGAATTTTGTATACAGATCAAGAAGATCAAAGTTCCATCAACACTTTCCTATCATCTAAATATGTATATAGCATATGCTTGATACCTAATCATCAGGGCTCGAATAAAAACATTTTCAAAATTTGTTTGCTGCTTCACCTTTCTAAAATGGTCTCCCTCCCTCGAATAAATTTGTAGATCTGCAATCTATAGTAATTTTGATGTAGAGTTCGGTTGATTGATTATCTTTTTCCCAGCATAAGACAATGCAAATGATGTATGAAACTATTCACAAAGCTTTAGTGGAGGTTGGGCTTGAGGATGCTTACTCGCCGCAAGATTATTGAAAATTTTACTGCCTTGGCAACCGAGAGATCCTCGATGCCTGTGATCTCTCCGAGAGTCACACCGCATCAAACACTCCTCAGGTATTCCATTCTCTATAATATCTTGAATATTATGATATGTTTTTTAAGAAATGACTTGGCAGGAAAAACCGAAGATTCATGATTTATGTTCATTCTAAAGGTAAGATAGTGGATGATGAATATGTAATACTGGGATCTGCAAACATTAATCAAAGATCAATGGATGGGACTCGAGACACGGAGATTGCAATGGTGCTTATCAGCCTCATCACACATGGGCAAGAAGATTATCGAGCCCCCGTGGACAGGTATCCTTGTAAAATCTGAATGTATCCTCGGTTCAGTCGAATATACCCCCACCCCGTTTGCTTGTTTATGAAGTTTAATAAAATGAGACAAAATAGAAGTTCTAGAAAATTAAATTATGGACGGGAGAAATCAGGTTTTTCTCCTTTTCAGTGTAGCAGAAATATACACCTCCACACTGGCCATAAGCTACGAAAGCTCCAGAATTAAATTATATTTCATCTTAGTAGACTCTCAATGATACTTCACTTGCCTTTTTCACAGATATATGGATACAGAATGTCTCTATGGGCTGAGCATCTTGGAGTACTGGAGGACTGCTTTACTCGACCCGACTCTGTTGAATGTGTTAGATCGATGGGGGAGGCTAACTGGAACCAGTTTGCATCAAATGAAGTATCAGAAATGAGGGGACACCTTCTTAATTATCCGGTTGACGTTGATCGTTAAGGCAAAGTGAAGCCGCTCCCCGACTGTGAGACATTCCCTGATGTTGGAGGGAACATAGTTGGATCATTTCTTGCCATTCAGGAAAATCTGACGATTTAAGAGAGCGCAATACTTAAGTGAGAAGCAACGTCCTTTTTGGTCTGTCGTACGTTTCTCTCGCAGCAGGAGTGTCGAGGTTGATTCAAGAAAACAATTTTTTGCTTTACTTCTCTTTTGAGCCTACTGTGTGAATTAATCGCCACTTTCAGGAAAATTTCTTACTTTTTTGCATGAATTATCCAAATCTTGGTTAACAATGAATGAATGTTGCTAAATTTCATCTAAAAAAATCAAGACATAAATACATCTCGATCTAATCCCTGCACAGTTTTACGTGGTTAGGATATGCGCCTAATAATACCATAACTTGGGCCAAGGTAACATGGTCAAAATTTCTTGTTTCGTCCCTACAAAATAAGCTCTGGGAACACAGAAGGAAAGACACTGATATTTATAAAAAAAAAAAAATTGAATGCACCGTCTTTTTTTTTATTCGTTCGGAATCACATATTTATAACAAAAAAATTAAATTTTTATTAACATTTTTTTTAAAAAAAAGAGTTGAAAAAATTATAAAAAAGAGGCGTCATTTTACCCCAATATATATTTGTAACTAAAAATACAATCGTAACTTTAAATTAGATTATTAATGACATATTATAATATAAAAAATATAATTTTGATTTTGAAATAATTAAAATATAAAAATATCAATTTTTTAAAAAAATAATTTTTTTTAATAATATTGTGAAATAAAATCCATACCACAGCACCTCTACTGTGGGAGAGGATCTTAATTCGATATTTAGTTGCAAGTCTATAACTCGGACGTCCTGTGGTCGTCAATTTTACAGTCGACACTGTCAATACCCAAAAAATAAACAAATAATAATTTATTTATTTATTAATAATAACAAAAACAACAATGATGATGATTAACAAGCCACTTCTTGATAATAAGAACCCCGACTTATTGTCTTAAAAAAACTAGTACAAAAATTTAAGAATTGACAGGTAGTTTCGGTATGAATTATACATACTAAGTGATGCCTTCACAATTAAACGTCGACACAATTTGCTACTGTGGCAATGACTATATCTAGTAAAAAAGCAATCTAGAAGCCAGTCGAATATTCGGGTTTATCTGATATTGGAGTACACTCGTCTCCTTCTCCAACCTTTTTTATCAAACCTTTTGTTTCCCCTTCTTGAGTTTATCAAGTTCTGCTTCAGCATTCCGCAGCTGTACTTTTAAACTTGATACTCTTAGCTCCAGATCTTCTACCGTTCCTCGAGCTATGGATGGTTGATAAGGTGATAAGAATTGTTGTGAGAATGCTTTCAAGGCCTCAATCCCACAAATCTGTTGATATATTGAGACATGTCCATTAAAGAAATATTAGATGAACCAAATAAAATCATTCGGGAAAATACGAAGGAATTTTGTTAGTTATTACCTCTTGGGGAAGCAAAGGTAACTTAGTTATATTGAAATCGTCGTATAACATGTAAAACTGATCCAGGTACTTTTGTTGCATGCGCATTCTAGCTTGGAGCAACTTTGATTCGACAACTGAAAAAAAGTAAGTACAGGAGTGACTTCAGGTATTTAAAGTATACGTTTAAACCAAAGGACTGCTCTACCATGTTTCAGCGGTACCTTCTTCATCAAAAATTACTTGATTAATAATGATATTATGGGTATCAATCTCAAATTTAGTAAGTTCTTGAACAAGTCGTTCAGTCTCGTACAAAGACAGAAACTCTGGTATGCAAACGCAGACAAAAGTAGTCAAATCCTGCAAAAGACAAAAAGAAGAATCACTTCAGGGAATAACTAATGCTACAGAAACGAAAATTAACTGTAAGCTTTGCCTACAGGATGATCTCCGATCAAATTTTAAATTCAGCAATTCAAAAGAAATGATTCATTAATATGTATAGAATTGTGGAATTCATAAGCTTTAACTCTTGGACGACCCCAGATTCCATAAATCACTTTCTAGACATTGCGGGATGAACCAGAAATGTACATCCCGACCAAAGCAAATATGATCTTACAGGATCCTTGAACTGCTTGTTCACTTGTTCAATCACGTCTTTCATGCCCTCGAGCTTCCCTAGAATGGCATCTTCACCAAATTCATCATCAACACCAAAAAGGCGGGTCATCTGCCAATTAAAAGATTGAAGCAACTTATTTGCATATCAAAGCCAAATAAAATAAGCCAAGTAATAACACAACTGACCTGATTCTGAAAAAACGTCAGCAAAAACTCATTTTTAACTAAAAGCTATAAAGGATGTAAATAAAGAAAATAGGTCGTGCTCATTCTTGAACGAGAAAAAGTATCTAATCTATCATCCAAGCCATGGATGTTTGAGCTATTGATAAATGTTACTTATGCTTCCATGTTATGATTCATTCGTTAATGTCACCCAAAACAAAACCTCAAGTCATGATCATCAATTCATATGACCAATATTTAAGACAAACAAATGCATGTTTTTACAGAGCGTGATAAAAACCAGATTAACTTTTAAGTTTTACGCCCATTTATACGAATAGCATTATCTGATGAGGTTACTATGAACATACCTCAGAAAATTTCAGGTTCAGGAATGCATTTTAGGAAAACTGAACTTGATTGACCTCTAAAATTAAACTTCACCAATTCATTTTATACCTCATCGACTTTCCTTAAAAATTCAGGTTCGTCTTTCAACTTTGCTCTAATTGGGTAAGTGCCATGTAAAATAAATATTATGCGTCATCCATCAACAGAAAAACTGATTATTGAGCTCAAAACCCTAAAAAGCTCAAGATTCACACAAAAAGAATCAGAATAAACCAAAGAAAAAGATAGCGTATTTGCAAATTCTGTTGGAGGGGGGAAGACAAACTTTGGAGAGGCAAAGTATCCCTTCCATTAACTTGACTCAAAATGCCCAACACCCCAGCAAAAACAAAAAAATTTGCCCTTTTTTATTTCTTTTGGCCTTTCCAGTTCTGTCTTCTATCTTATTTCATCGTAATACAAGACCTTCCAAATAACCATAGAGAACATGAACAAATAACTACATGCCATGAGTATACGTTCAAATAACCCAAACCTAAAACAAAAGCAGCCAAGTATAAAACATCGTCAAACAATTGATGAAACATAAACTATTTGATCCTAAAAGAATATAAGAGTTGCACTCACGTGTAGAACTTCATTTTGATTTTGATTCATGCAAACACTTTCAGAAGAACATTTTGGCATTATTTTGTAAATATTAACCAAATTGATTTTCGTGAAAAAGCTATTCTAATACAAGTTTCTAGGATAAAATGACATATTCCAAAACTACACCCTGCCAACAAAATCTATCTCGCCAAGCAAATAAAAGTAAAGAGGAATCACACCTGACTCAACAAGCCACCAAATTTATTTTTCAAACTCATCATTTTTGCAAGACCTTTTTCTAGTGTTGAAGGAAATTGCAGCAGGCGAAGAGTATGGCCAGTTGGAGCAGTATCAAACACTATAACAGAGTAATCCATGGTTTGCACTAACCTGCAAAAGATGAGGACAAGTTTGAAATATGAAATCAACAAACAAAAATAACTGGTATAATCCATGATAAATATCCAATTATTGAATTACACGAGTTAAAAAAATCGCAGCCCCAAACTTGATATTTGGAATATTTTCTATACATAAAATCAAGCTATATATTGCATCAAGCAAACTATTTTCAATCGAATCTAATAAAAGGCAATAGTTTGGATAAAAGAATCTAAAAAGGTTCATAAGCAGTACATATTGAAGATAAATGTGGCTGACCAGTATACAAGATGAAGTCGGAGTTGGCATAATCTTATTTTTAAGATAATAACATCATCAGCTTGAGCTACAAATTTTTAACTTTACACATGGAGGCAAAAATTATGAAGAATACCAGTTAAATAGAATTCCATAACTCTTGTTGGATAAATTCAAAATATAAGCACTTCATCGCAGATCTAATGTTCTAATTGAAAGTTTTCCAGCAAAACAACATGAACATATGATGCCAGGTAAAACATGCTTCTTTCAAAAGAACTTTGTGATAAAGATATAAAAAAATACAGAAAAACATTCCTTACTGGACTGCATTACGGAATACATGAAAGTAGAAAGGGCAGACACAATTGTGGTTTTTACTTCACTTTTATGTCCCAGGCATCAAAATTTTATAATTTTGACGCACTTACTTCAGCATTTCTGCAAAACTCATGGCCTCATCGATTCCTGGGATAGAATTCGCTAAATCTGATAAAAATCCATCAGTCATATCCGACCCGAGACTCTCATCGTGTTCCACATTTGGATCAACTTCCTAAAAGAAAGAGAACTACCAGTCACACTTTAAGAAGCAATAACTTCGTAGAAACCCAGCCACACCCAGACAAACACAACCCACACGTGATTATTCTATTCTACATGACAGACTGAACCAAGCCAGATTTCTTCTATTCTACACGACAGACTGAACCAAACAAAAATCTGATTTGATTCAAATAACATGCCTTCTCAAACTATCCAAATACAATAAATAAACCAAGAATATAGTGGGAATGGCTCTTGTTTGTCGAATGAAAATTTGTTTAAACCTAGTTAATAACCAAAATGTCAAAGTTATTATGCTCCACAGAACTCAACTAGAATATAAAGAAACTTTTCAAACAAATTAACGGCGAGTGCTTGATTTTATAAGTTTTGATAAAAACGACTAGTGTTTGATTCTATAATTGGTATTAGATTAAAGTCAATGGTTCAATTTCTGTAAGTTGCAAGTTTGTACAATCACCGGGAGTTGTATTATTAGGGAACGAAAATAGTCACTTTTGCGAGGATGATCAAAATTAGCGATTGGCCTGCTATACAATTTAAAAAAATTCAGTTGTAGTAACATTACCATCTACCAAAAGGTTTTGACAAAACAAACTTACCATGTAAGAGACAAAAATTACTTATACTTGTGGGCAGAGAAAGAATCCTACTTTCATAAATTTAAAAGCAGAAAGCTTGGAAATGCACCAATCAAGCACAAGATTTTTAATGATCCACAACAAGAGGTAAAAACTTATCCATGGGAGGGTTCCCAAGAAAACAAAGAGAAATTGAGACACCTATATTTAATTGTCCAAAAAAATCAAAATTAAACAAACTAAAATTCCGATTCAATGTCACATTTCTATATCTATAGATTTCAAACCAACTTAACACGGCCCCAAAACTAAACAAAGAATAGAATTTTATATTCAGATAGAAGAGCAGGAAAAGCAAATCACCATGGCGTACAAATTGGAGTAGCCATTAACAAGGGTAGGAGTCTTGGTAAACTTCTGCTGGAACGCGTCACTCAAATTATGAGCAGGATCGGTGGAGATTATAAGCACAGAGGACCGAACCCGTGCAAAAAGGGTAGCAAGAATAGAGCTACATGTGGTCTTCCCAACACCGCCTTTTCCCCCCACGAACACCCACTTCAGCGAATCCTGTTCCAATATGTTCTGCACGGTTCCCTCCGGCAAATTTTCAGTGGAACCCATCAACCAATAATTTCGATTGAAAACGGGATATACGATTACTATCCTGCTCGGCGAATGGTTAAAAGGGTCTCGTTCTTTGGTCGGTTTGGTTCTAATACAAACAGGTGGAGTGCGGTAGCGATTTAGGGACGGAATTCTTAGAAGAATAGGGATTCGCCTAGCAAGTCTGGACATATGCTTTAATCCCTATTTTTTGAGGAATTTTAATTATAAATAAGCACAATGTACAACAATTGAATTCAGATTAATTAAGTGTGATATTATATCTAATTACTAAGATACTTGATTATTTAAGCTGAAAATTAAACTAAATTTAAAAAAAATTAAAAATAAGAAATGGATACTTATATTTGAATAGTCATAAATTTTGATGCAAGTATTCTATCAAACTTAATTATAACGCGATAATTTACTATAGTAATTATGTCGAGATAATTTAAAAAGAAAAATTTGCATAAAGCTTTTATTTGATTAATTTTTTGGATATGGGAAAAAGGGAAAAGGCTATAAGAGGATAATAATAGCTGCGAATGTGATTTGATATATTTGGATTTGCCAAGAACACATTTAAAGTTATATTCGTACATTGTGATGCTCCATTGTGCTAAGGAATAAAGAAATCTTATGATTTTCGCCCATGGAGAAGAGAATTTTGCGTTATCATTAACAAAATTGCATACAATTTCAATTTACTTTCTCGAGCCAATATACATTATATCAGAATGGATCGGTTTTCTCAACAAAGAGACTCCATTTAATGACAATTTCTTCTAATTGCATATATGTTTGAATCTCATTGCAGTCTACAGACAGTGAGATCCCCCGTGTCATCTCCGATGAAAAACAGTCTCTCAATGCCGGTTTCAACAACTTTGGCTTCTCCTCTTGTAAATATTCTGCCTCTTTCTTCAAATCTGAAACCAGGACAGCACACAATAAGTTGATCTCTAATCAAGAAAGGAGGTTGTTTGAGGTAAACGAGGTGGTTTCATGGTCACTGATACTTACGAAGGTAGATCATAGAGGCGAACAGAGTTATCCTTGCACGAGCAGAGAAGAACAGGCTTATCTTCCACATCATGTATGCCCCGGATGGCAAGAAACCCCTGAACAAAGTGAGAATATTAGAAAATGCGAAATACAAAGCAGATGTGAAGTGAATAGATGAACTCAATATCGAGGAAAGGTTAATACTTCACAGCCATTTAAACTTGCACATTCTTTGAGCTCAGAGACCACTTCTATAATCCCACTCTCAGTTGCAGCCCAAATCTAATGAAAACAAAAGAATGTCACATAACCCCCACACCAAACAACCAAGTGTTTAAATTAAATTCTAACATTGACAACTACAGAGCAAACCTTTAGCGTGTTGTCGAGAGAAGTAGAGAGTAGATAGCGGTCCCAACAAAGAAGAGACGTCACGTCTCCGGTGTGCCCACTTAATATTTGCACACACTGCAAAGTTTCAAGGTCCCAGGCCTGGAAAGAAGGTAAAAGAGATGAGAGAATTCCTCCACAAATTCATCTAACAAAGACGGATTTGTAGCTAGCAAGCAAACATGAGCCCATCAAAATCAATTAAGAAACGTACCCTTATGGTATGGTCCTTGGAACCTGAATAGAGCTTCTTACCCCCTATTATAAATGAACAAATAGCACCATTGTGCCCCTTTAGCATGGCAGTTGGTTTAGGAATATTGGCTTCTGGATCCCATTTCCAAACCAATATGGTACCATCCTGCAGCCACATATAGATTGATACAGAAAATGAGAAACAAAAAAAGAGACTCGATAAAAAATTACTAAACATGCTATAGATATGGAGACATGGGTCAAAAATAGAATGTCCCTAGAACAAACCTCTATACCAGCAAAAAGCAGGTCATTATCAGCAATCAAGCGGTGAACTTGCCCAACAAATCCACTGAGAGTAAACTCAGCTTGGGTTTGGAAGTTCCAGGCCTATACGAAAGAAAAAACAACAGTAAAACTGTGAGGTAACTGAAATCGCATAAACAGGCTGATAAACTGCGAAGAACCACTAGTACCTTCACGGAATTTGGCAATCCAACAAACAACCATGGACCTTCATTGATCAAGCACCCAATATCGCTATCAATATCAACAGAACCAACACACTGCATCGAGGAACAATTACCATAATATAAGCCAACTGTTCAATATAAATGGTGACAGAAATTATAAAAATATTTCAACCTGACCACTGTTGCAGTCCCAAGTGCGGATACATTTATCCTTGCCAGCTGAGAATAGTTTGTCACAGCCAAAAGGAAGAGCAACTCCAGACATGGCCTGTGTGAAAATCAAATACATAATCAATTACTTTTCAATGAAATCCAATGAAAACATGGTAAACTAACCAGAAATCGATCTGGATTTCAAAACATTTAAAAACTGTAGATATAGAAGTTACCTTATCATGGCCCTGTAATTTTGTCAACACCATCAATCCTGAACCACAAGACCAAGAGTGCATATCCTTGCACTTGTCGCCAAGCACGCAATTGCCAGTAATCCAATATTTGCATTGCTTTGGCTGTACTTTTTCTACACGGTTGATTTCAGGTTCAGCTGTCACAATATTCGAAACCTTCTGCTGAGTTTGTAGGTCTCTATTTCCATTAGACCTATTTCTTTCATTAGCTGAAAGAATGCCCTTTTTGGCACTGCAGTAGTTGGGATTCTTCCAGGTCAATTTATGGGATACTTCGCTACGGCTGTCACAAGATGTCAACGGATGGTGATGCTGTGGTTGTGGTGGTGGCGATTCTCTGTGCATGAATCTGCATGGATTGCGGTTGCATTTTCCAGCCAACCAAAAGGAGCATACTTGGTTTTTCACATTCTGCCCCTCAAGACGATAAAAACCTGAGCATCTGTCTGACTGTCTTGCTTGCCATTACAGTAAACTAAGCCAAAACAAAACAAAAGATGAATCAAAACATTTATCATCAGTCAAGGACAATAGTGCACTCAGGCACATCCATAAAAACCAAAGCTGTTTCCACAAGTCACTCCACAACAGAATAATAACTCATCCTACATCTTTTGACATCAAGTCCAAACATTCTACGGCCTCCAAGGGTAAGGTTTAAAAGCTGTGGCCAGTGTCGGCAGATGATTGATAAGGGAGAATACCAGAGACTATCTTTCGACAACTTGTTGCAAAGAAGACGTAGAATCAAAGCCCTGGATCATAATCAGAAAGAAACCGGAAACCTAAAACGTGATCTTAATCGTTGCCAGTGCCCAGAACATCGACGAAGATATCAGAAAACAAAGAAAACACATCAATAACCCCAGATTCTGGTTTCTTGAAGTTGCAGTCCGGGAAATCCACGTCGTCAATCGAACACACCAATGGACAGTGACCAAACCTAGCTAATATTAATAAACAATCTCTTAAACACAAGATCCCTAGCTTTCCCAAACAAAAATGGCCACCACGACAAAGCCGAAGGATATGATCCCGTCATCGTCGAGAAATTAATCGTCAATTCTTGAACACGCATAGATTGCGAAGATCGATCACCAATTAAAGAAATTATAAAACACCACGGCCTCGTTAAGAAAATCGAAGAGGAAAACATGCAAACCTGGAGAGATTGAATCGTAAAAACTCTCGGTGGATCAAAAAGAAAACCTAATAGACTCTTTCATAATTTGGGAGAAATCAATCAAGAACAGAAACGACAAATTAAACACGTAGTCGAGTGCCGCTATATATAAACCTAGCGATCCTCCGCGTGTGATCAATCCTATTCAAATTTGATATTTTATATTTTAATGTTATTATAATATATTATTATATATAATTTGAAATTATCTTTATCTTAATTTTAAAAAATTAGATTAAAAATTCATTAATTCGACAATAACAAAAAATTGTATCAACCTTTAAAATTATTTTTTAAATTTTAAAATAAATATATCATTTTAAATAACAAGTATGGGAAAAAATCATTTATTTTATAACTTATTAACTTTAAATATCAAAACTTATATTATTACTAATTATTAATTAGAGGATGATGTTTTCGAAATTTTTAAATTATCTATAGTATCTATTATCTATATTATTATTATATTATTAAGTTTGAGATGCCTGGAGTAACTAATTTTTTGTGTCATTATCTGTTTTAATAATTATATTTATAAATAAAGTGTTAAAATTTTAAAGCAAGACACGTGGAACTCAGAGGATAGATCCTTATTTTTCTAAGCATTAAGTTGTAGGTTTAATTCTTATTTGAATCTTTTTTCTTTTTTTTCTTAATTATTATTTTTAATTAATATATCAAAATTACAGTATAGTTTCTTACTATTTCTTATAATTATATTTTAATTCTCATTTAAATATAAATAAATTAAATTATAAAAATATTGTATAAGTACGAAATGTGAACATCAGTACACTACTATTATTATAAGTTACAGTTCTTAATTACTATTACTCTAATAGAGTCTTATAATTGAGTGTAATAAGAACTATATTTTTTTTTTTTCATATCTCGTGAATATTTTCAAAATACACATAATTTTGAATTGTTTTTCTTTTTATTTGATCCAATTGAATAAGTTTTAAATAATTTAGTCTCATCGGCAATTATTTTCAATGCAATCTAGTAATAAATGATGTTGTATAACTGTAAATCGGGGGAAAAATACCCAAAGTTAAATTTTTTTCAGTCCAGTCCCTAATAATTATATTTTAACTCTACACTAACTAGTGAGATGATATCTTATCTTCACATCTCTAAGTTAATATTATTTTTTATTTTAAAAAAAAAAATCTGAACCTTAAATCTCATTTCATATCACGATCTAGCTTATAAAATACCACGTTTTGTGTAAAAGTGTACCACATTATCGAATATCTAGTACCACAAATTATTGCAGACTATATACCAACTTAGATATAAATCATAGTTTAATATCATTATTCTATCAAAAAACAGTAACTATATCATGTATTATATGCAAATTTAATGTAATGATATGAAATAAGATATAAAACTAGGTTTTAGTTTCTTACTTATTTTAAATTACCAAACATTCTATAACTATTTTATCACCTTTTTGATGTTCCACAATTCAAATATTTTTATCAACTTTTTTTCTCTAAGGAGAACAATAGAAGCTATGTACAAATTAATTTGAATATTTTTTAACATAAGTGTTATGGCATCGTACGTTTGTGGTAAATGATATACATGAGATGATATTGTTGTTGTATATGTTAAGATGTACTACATGTTCGTGTTCATTGCACCATAGTCTAGCTTATAGTGTATCACGTTTTGTGTCAAAGTGTACCACATTATCGAAGATCTAGTACCATAAATTCATGCAAATTATATACTAACTTAGATTTAATTAATAGAAAAGTGATGTAAAGTAGGAAAATAAAATTGAATTAAAGGAGAAAATGATATAAAATATGAAAAATGGAGTGAATTCAAAAAAAACTCTGTACATGATGAAGTGAAAAATACTATTTTATGACATAAAACTGATTATGAAGTTGAGTTTATGGTTTGAGATTTATCTCTACTTCTCATTTATATAATTGCATTAAAACATAGTTTTAAAGAAAAAGGATGTGCTTGACAATTGACATGGCGAATAAATAAATAAATAAAATCTAAGATACATTACAAGGTAAGACAGTGATCAATCAATTTCAAACCAATATTTCCTTCTTCTTGCACCAGATGATTCTCCTCTTTCGAATATACTACGTTTCAAACCAAAGGTCTTTTCTCTTCATCTTCTTGAATCCCGGTTTGAAACCCACCATCTTCCCTCGGCTGTATAATTTCAATCTTGGCATGGGAATTAGATGCTGCGTGTTGCTTTGAAGGCTTGCAATCAGGTAACATCTTTAACACGATGCCCATTGCTATCAGCAACAGCCCACTTCCGTGTTGTTCAGTTAGTGGCTTGGTGAAAATCATATACGATAGCAATAATGTGACGGCTTTCCGAGCAGTCGTTATCTGCATTAAGTTTGTGTTGATATGAACATGAATATCAACATCAAAGGCAAAGTGTAGGGGGGGAGTAAGATGGGAGTGAACCAGAAAGGACTTATTTGGCATACTGTAATTTATTGTATTTTGAAATGTAATCCACAGGAATCTGATCTTTTTTTATAAAATTTCGAAGAGAGGACATTAGCTCGCCACGTTGGGCTGCCTTTTAGTGTGATTCTTTAGTTAATGGGTGAGCTGAACTGATCAAGAAATGTTGATACAAATGCATTTGGCGAGGTCGAAACTACTATTTCCGAAAAAATTATGAATAAAGTTTCAGAATTTTTGGAGAACATGGTCTTCTGCCTGTGATAGATAAGTCAACAATTGCTCGTGGTGGTTAGATCAACAGACCGTGTGAGTTCTAGTTGGAAGTAAAGAAGCACGACTTCTACGTACCATGGCAGTGGTGGCGGCGCCAAACAGAGCAATGAGAGAGAGTACGGACACTTGCCCAATAAAAGTGGCCATGGCTTCAAAAACAAGAACTCCATATACATAAAGATGCTGCATCGAGAACCAACATAGATGAAAATAAATATTGATTTAACTGGAATACGTTTGTCCTTGTTCAGGGAAAATAGTTAATGTTTAAATAGTCCATACTTCTGAGCAAGCAGTCCAAGCCTTAAATAGTTCTCCTGTGACCAGCATTGGTGGGATCAAGAAAGGCATGCCAACCAGGGTCGAGCAGAAGAGCATTTCTGTCTATTATAAGATTGGGATACATAAGAAAAAATAAAAAAATACCTATGGTCGGCAATCATGTGTGACCACCAAAAAAATGAATCACATTTACAATGTACCTTACCTGCGTTGTTTCAGGATTCATGGTAAAGATAGCTTCTTGTAAGTTCCCAAGAAATGAATCCATAATCAATGCACCAGTTACCATCAAGACACCGATCACACTGAAGTTAGGAGACGTTTGGGCGTCTGCTAAGGTGAAAAGAATCAAGCCAACTACCAAAAGTACAGCAGATAAATATTCATGAGACGGATACTTTCTTTTAAGTCCAGGGATGAAAGAGCCCATTATCATCACCGGTATAACCTGAAATTCATACATAATGGCTGACTAACAAGTGGACAAAATTTACAAGAAATAAAAATAAAAAAATTCCACATCAACGATGATAAAACAGAGATGGACCAACGTTTCAGCAAAGAGCAGACAATTTCATTGGACAACTTAATCTTTCAATAATCATGGACAACACAGCCCAAAATTAAACCAAAAAATGTTTCAAGCCATAAAAAAGTAGTTACTTTTCACCTTAGTTGATTTGAACATGATTTGTGCCGGATAATTCAGAAAAGCCAGAGAACCTTTCGTAAGTCCATTAGAACCCATAAGCACCGCAGAGAGCTTCACATAAGTCTTCCATGGATTCACCATTTGGTTGGTGGTGAATCCTTGCAGATAAATCAGTAAAATGTAAACCCAACCTTGCACAAAGGTGAAGTACCATCCATAACTACAATTAAACCAACCGCCGAATAAATCAAAACAAGACTATAAAACTGCCAAAAATGCCCAAAATCAAGTATTATTATACTCCTAAATCGAATCTTACCTGAATTGGAGTCTGTTGTAAACATACTCCTGAAATCAAGGGGAAAAAACAGAACTTTACTCCAAAACCGAAAAAGAGAATGACTTTTTTCCAAGAAGCAAGCACACTAAGTAGCATGCATGATCAAATAAGTTTATATGAAAAACTCCAAATTGCAGAAAATCTGAGCAACAAGAGTAGAAACTTAATATATGTGTGTTTGCTTGCTTAACCTTATGCCTAAATGAACCGTAACTAGTAAAACAAAACAGGGCCACACCGGGGATTTTCTTCCCACCGCGAGGACTGTTCTGCGTATGGTATCGACAGATGCCTCTACTGCAAATCACCCAAAAAATATTTCATGATTGACCCACAAGCTTTTTGGAACTTTTAGAACATTATAACTCTCTGTAACATCAGTCAAATCCCAAAATTCTATAGCAATTCCTACTGGCACAAATATATTTTTAAAAGAGGAGAAGCTAATTAACAGCCAGGAAGTTACTGAACGACGAAGGTGAAAGGTCGCAGTAAAAACTCCAATTCTCTATCGTTATTCATTAAATTCTTGATATCCATACATATTGAGTCATACTGAATAATGTCTAAAAACAACAATTGAAGATCACAATCACATTATTGATGACAGAGGAATGCCATGAAATCAAACAAAATCAAACCTTTGACCAACCCAAAAACATTGGAAAAAATAAACTTAAGCAAATACAAAATACAAAAACAAATGAAAGGAGTTAACCCTTCAACATTTATAGTGGCCAGCAACTCTTCAAGATTTTTTTTAAAAAATAACATACATTCACACACAAGAAACCAAACAACAGGAAAAAAAACACACACACAAAAGATTGATCACTTACCTCACATATACCATTAACAAGGTACCCAAAGAAAAAACCACAACAACAGATAAGAAACTGCTGCCATCTGGGCCGTCCACTAAGTGAGATTCCGAACAAGGACCGCGCCTGTTCTTCATTCTTCATCTTTTCTTTTCTTTTTTTTGCTTCACTCACCTCTTTTCGTAGAAGAGCAAAAACCCGTTTCAAAAACTAAGAAAAAAAATGGGTCTTCGACATTGAATTCGCTTCAATTCAAATTAATAATCGTGGACTGAATTCAATGAGTCTGCATGTTGAAATCGAAGAACCAATAAAGAAAACGAATACAAGGAAAATGAATCGGTTACAGCTGCGTTAACAGAATGAGTAATCATTTCATACGTATGTCATATACAAATCATGTGTAAGTATAGCATACGTGTTCATTCAAGAATGTTGGAGAGCGAAGATGAAAGAGTTTGGGACTTTTAAGCAATATTATTTTATTGGGGGTGGTGGAGGAGATAGTAATTTATGGAATTTAAAAAGATTTATATGCCAAGAATAAGCCGTATGTATGGCAATTAATTTATGAATAGGTCTCTGCTAAGATGATCTCACGAATCTTTATATATGAAATGTGTCAATTTTACTGATATTTACAATAAAAAATAGTACTCTTAGTATAAAATGTAATAGCCAAGCTTGGTGAACGGTATGGTTTAAGATTTCGTATGATTATTGGCTATTTGGATAAGTTTAAGTATAGTTTTGATGTTAAGGATGACGATTTATGATTTATAGTATTGTTGATGATAGATGTTGTGTAGTTTGATTGTATCGTCATTACGATTAAATTCATGATAATTCGTATGTTGAGCCAATTGGTATGAGGCCAATTGGAGTGGTTAGATAAGACATAGATGTGTAACTTTCTTATTTTGAGTTTTGTTCAAATCATTGTGGAAGGTAAGCCAAAAGTGCCCCGAAGTGTGTCGTGTGTTTCGACGTTCATCCAGTGACATATGTTGGGAGATTTAGCATAACTTTTTACTCAGACCTCCAAATGATCTGAAATTTTGAGAGGTTCAAGAAAAGACATAGAGCTACAACTTTGTAGTTTACCATTTTTCCAAATTATGATGGAAAGAGGCGTTTCGGAGGCGATCTTTGGAGAAGCTGTGCGCAGAGTGGAGAGCGCACCCACGCTCTAAAAGATGACCGCACCCGCGGTCTACTGTTTCAAATTTTTGGATGAGTTGCCGAAGGCATAGCGCACCCGCGGTGCATGGGCTAGCGCACCCGCGGTCTGTGAACAGTAAAGTCGTATTTTTGGTGTTTTAAGGTATAAAATAGGTGGAGACTTCACTTTTCTCTCATTTCTTTCCCATTCTCTCGGTTTCTTCAGAGCAAGGAAGCTAGGGTTCCTTTTCCTTTCATTTCCTTCCTTTGATTCAAGCATTTTGTTGGATTATTGAAGTGAGATCAAGATAGTTTTGGGTTCAAGGAAGCTAAGGTAAGCTTTTGGTCTAGTTTATTCTTAATTTTTGGTGTTGGAGATGATATGGGTTTGTTGATGGTGTTGGTTTATGGATTAATTGATATGGGTTTTTGATTATTGAGATATTGATGGTATTATATATGGTTTATTGTTGTAGGAATTCAACCAAGGGTTTAGATTGAAGGTGTTCTTGTTGGTAGTAAGTGGAATTCATTTCCTTGTGCTCACATGATAATATATGTATGGTATTTCAATGGTTTTAACATGTTATTCCCTTCATTTGATTCATGATTATGTATTGATACACTTGTTATATATATATATTGGAGGCATTTTATGTCTCAATTGTGAAAAAGAGAATACAAGAGAAAGAGTATGCAAAGTGTTTGATAAAATTCCCAAGAGAGAGTTCAAATGTTTTATGGATTGATAGATACATAGTCAGAGATTGCATGCAATTAGTTGATCAACGACCATAGGCTTATATCCCTCAGAGTTGTCGATTTATATCGATGGGATATAGATACAGAGATAGAGGTACTATATAGATATCAATCCAACCAGAGTAAAGAGAAATACCATCGTTATTGTTATTATTGCTATGATATTCATGTTTCAGAATATTCATGTTTCAGAGTTGATGGTATTTAATGTTTTCAAAGCCATGTTTTACAGAGTATGCTATGTATCCATTGTTATGTAAGAGTTCTACTTGCTGAGTTTTATACTCATTTCAGTTATTTCATGTGATGCAGATAAGAGTGACGGACCAGGACGTTGATTGTGGGCCGGGGTCATATGCATACCAAAGAGGGAAGGAAGAAGATATTTTGATGGCATTTTGGACATGATCATAAAAATGATATTTTGGTTTTATCATTTCATTGATCATGTATTTACTTTGTTTGTAAAGATTTTTATGTCAAGAACTTTTACCCTTCATTCTTCAAGAAAATTTTAAATTCCGCTGTTATTTTACTAAAACGGGTCAGAGCGTTACATAAAAAGTAATAATTTTTCATGTATGACCCAAATAAGATATTCATCTCACAAAATACGATTCGTGAAATTATCTCAAATAAATTTTTACCACAATTTATTCTATATTTAGACCAATCAAATAATAATAATTAGCCCCAAGCTAGAGAGTTGTTCGTTGGACAATACGTTCTTAGAGTAAGTGAAGATTTGTGTTAATTCGAATTTTCAATTTTTATTCAGTATGATTTATTGCGTGAATTCGAAATTTTATCTACTGTGAATATAATGATGACATGAACTTTACATATAATTTGTTTTTTTGTTGTGAAAAAGTAAAAATTTATGGTAAAAAGTAAAAATCTCAAACTCTCAAAATTTACCAAACTACACACTTTATAATATTTTTCTCTCTACTCAATTGTGATTTTCTTCACAAATGAGAGATCTATTTATAGAAAATCTTTACAAATAATCCAAAAATAAAATACATAATTACCTACATCATCACACACAAATTTCTAATTTTTACAACTCTTATTTTCAACATTCAATTATTCAATTATTACTTTTTCAATATTCAAATATATTATTTTCAACACTCCCCCTTGTGATGATGATCATGATACGATGATGTCTTCATTACGTGTTTTTGTACTGCCTCGTTAAAAACCTTACTAGGAAAAACCCATTGGGATAAAAACCATAGTAAGGGAAAAAGAGTGCAGTCACGTAAACTCCCCCTCATGTTGACACGAACAATTCTTCACAAATTTCGTAGATTGCGCATCCCAATATTATATATGTGCTTTCTGAATATCATCGTAGGAAGTGCCTTTGTGAAGATATCTGATGAGTTTTCACTTGATTGAATGTGACGAACATCAATACATTATTCTTCTCAAGCTCCTTGGTGAATGCGAAGAACTTAGGAGGAATATGTTTAGTTCTGTTGCTTTTTATGTATCCTTCTTTCATTTGAGCAGCACACGCAGCATTATCTTCATATAGTATCACAGGCTTCTCGTCAAATGATAATCCGCATGAGATTTGGATATGTTGGATCATTAATTTTAACCACACACATTCACGGCTTGCTTCATGTAGTGCAATAATCTCGGCATGATTTGATGAAGTTGTTAGGAGCGTTTGTTTCTGTGAACGCCAAGAAATTGTAGTGCCTCCATGAGTAAATACATATCCAGTTTGGGAACGTGCCTTGTGTGGATCAGATAAGTATCCAGCATCGGCATAACCAATTATACTTGGATTAGCATCTTTTGAATACAAAAGTCCCAAGTCTGTCGTTCCTCGTAGATAACGGAATATATGTTTAATTCCGTTCCAGTGTCTCTTTGTTGAACACGTGCTAAATCTTGCCTAACAAATTTACGGCGAAAGATATATAGGGCCTCGTACAATTTGTAAGATACATAAGGGCACCGATAGCACTTAGATATGGTACTTCTAGACCAAGAATATCTTCATCATCTTCACATGGACGGAATGGATCCTTTTCTATGTTTAATGATCTAACAACCATTGGAGTACTTAAATGATTTGATTTTTCCATATTAAAACGTTTAAGAATCTTTTCTGTATAATTTGTCTGGTGAACAAATATTCCACATTCTTTTTGTTCAATTTGTAAACTCAGACAATACTTGATTTTTCCAAGATCCTTCATTTCAAATTCTTCCTTCAAGTATGACACAACTTCTTGAATTTCCTTATTCGTTCCAATGATGTTTAAATCATCAACATATACAGCAATAATTACGCATCCGGATGTTGTTTTCTTAATGAAAACACAAGGGCATATTGAATTATTTACATATCCCTTTTTCATCAAGTGATCACTTAGTCGATTATACCACATTCGATCGGATTGTTTTAACCCATATAATGATCTTTGTAATTTCACAGAATAACATTCTCTGGGTTTTGAACTTTGTGCTTCATGCATCTTAAATCCTTCAGGGATTTTCATATATATATTGATATCAAGTGATTCATATAAGTAAGCTGTAACAACATTCATAAAACGCATTTTTAAATTTTCAGATACCGCCAAGCTAATCAAATACCGAAACGTAATTGCATCCATCACTGGGAGAATACGTTTCTTCATAATCAATTCCAGACCTTTGAGAAAAACCTTGTGTAACAAGTCGAGCTTTATATCTTACAATTTTATTTTTCTCATTTCGCTTTCGAATAAAAACCCATTTGTATCCAACAGGTTTTACACCTTCATGTGTAAGGACTATAGGTCCAAAAATATTACGTTTATTTAGCGAATCCAATTCAACTTGGATGACATCTTTCTATTTTATCCAATCGGCCAATCCTGTCGATTTTTACATTCACCAAAAGATTTTGGTTCATGATCTTCATTATCATTTATGATGTCAATTGCCACATTATAAGGAAATATATCATCAATTTCTTCTATATCTTTTCGGTTCCATATTTTTCCAGTATTAATATAATTGATAGAGATTTCACGATTCTCGTCAGTTTGTGGTTTTCACAGAACATTTTCATCATCATGTGTTTCTTCAGGAACATCATTCTCTATTTTGTGATCATCATGTGTTTCTTCAGGAACATCATTCTCTATTTTGTAATCATCATGTGTTTCTTCAGGAACATCATTCTTTATTTTGTGATCATCGTGTTTCTCTATGAATTTTCTTTTTCGAGGATTTTTATCCTTGGAACCGACTTGCCTTCCACGCTTCAGGCGTTTAATGACATCATGAGTATCTTCAATTTGTTTCTTCAGAATTTCAATTCGAGCAGGAGCATTTACAGCATGTATATATGATTTAGTTACCCCTTTTATGTCTGCAAATGCATCTGTTATTTGATTTGCTATTCTTTACAAGTGCACAATTTGCTGTACATCTTTTCCATATTGTTTTGTTCTTGGATCCAGATGTAACAATGATGATACATACCATGTAATTTCCTTTTCGGTATGTTTCTGTTCTCCCCCTAACATTGGCAAGATTTCCTCATTAAAATGACAATCAGCAAAACGTGCTGTGAACACGTCGCCTGCCTGAGGTTCAAGATATCGAATGATTGATGGACTATCATAACCGATATAAATTTCAACCTTTCTTTGAGGTCCCATTTTCTTTCGTTGAGGTGGTGCAATAGGCACATACACCATGCATCCAAAAATTCTCAGACGAGAAATGTCTGGTTCTTTACCAAATGCAAGCTGCAATGGGGAGTATTTATGATATGCACTTGGTCTGATGCGAATTAATGAAGCAGCATGTAAAATTGCATGTTCCCATATAGAAATAGGGAGCTTTGTTTTCATAATCATTGGTCTAGCAATCATTTGCAGATGTTTAATCAATGATTCAGCCAATTCATTCTGTGTATGTACATGAGCAACATGATGCTCAACAATGATTCCCATAGACATACAATAATCATTGAAAGTCTGGGAAGTAAATTCACCAGCATTATCAAGTCTAATTTTCTTGATTGTATAATCGGGAAATTGATTCCTCAATTTTATTATTTGAGCAAGTAATCTTACAAATGCAACATTTCGAGTTGACAATAAACATACATGTGACCATCTGCTGGAGGCATCAATTAATACCATAAAGTATCTGAATGGTCCACATGGTGGATGGATTGGTCCACCAATATCACCCTGAATACGTTCAAGAAACATTGGTGATTCAGTTTGGATTTTGGCTGGCGATGGTCTTATAATAAGTTTTTCAAGAGAACATGCTTTACATTGAAACTTATTATTCTGAAAGATCTTCTGGTCTTTCAGTGGATGACCATGTGTATTTTCTATAATTCTTCGCATCATTGTTGAACCAGGATGTCCTAATCGATAATGCCAATTGGTTAATATTGAAGAATTATCTATTACCATGTTTGATTCAATGGGACTTATATGTGTATAATGCAATCCAGTAGGGAGCATTGGTAGTTTTTCAATCACATATTTCTTTCCTGATTTATATGTGGTAAGACACATATATTTCTCATTGCCTTCATTCATTGTTTGAGTATCATACCCATGGGAATATATATCATTAAAACTCAACAAATTTCTTTTCGATTGTGGTGAATATAAAGCATCATTGATCAAAAATTTTGTACCATTAGGTAACAAAAATTGTGCTTTACCACATCCTTCAATCAAGTCTACAGGACCTGATATTGTATTCACCGTTGTTTTTGTTGGTTTTAGTTCCAAGAAATATCTTTTATCTCGGAGGATAGTGTGCGTTGTACCACTATCGGGTATACAAACTTCAGCTTTGCTCATAGCATTTTCCATATTTGAACTTCAAAAAAATATGCAATGAAATAAGATTAGTGACAATACATATGTAAATATAACACATATCATAATTGTACAATAAAACATTATTATATGAATACATGAAAAATAAATTATTGTACATTTATATTCTACCATTATATTGTTCATTCTCAGAAAAATCATTGAGAAAATCAGTAGCATCAATATTGTTCATTTCTATCCCACCAACATATTGATCATTTCCAGAGAAATTATTCATAAAATCAGCAGCATCAAAATGAGTTGAATCACTCAAACGGTCACTTCGTTCAGTGAAGTTGGTCTCTTTTTCTTTCCCCTTTATCGATTCTTTATAGAGCTTGCAAAGGTGCTCAGGGGCTCAACAAATACGAGACCAATGTCCTGGAGTGCCGCATCTGAAACAAGAACTTTCAAATCTTTTCGAGTGATTTTCATTAACACTCATGTTCTCATGATGTCTTTTCTGTGGGTGGTTCATGACGCCCTTTTGAGATGAGTTATAAAAATAACTATCTCTATTGTTTTCAAAACCACGGCCTCGACCACGACCACAGCCAATTCCACGTCCACGACCACGACCACGTCCTCGACCTCGACCTCGACCTCGACCAAAACCTTGTCTTTGAATTTGATTTTGGTTTTCAGGTTTAAATTCATTTTTACTCACAGCATTTACTTCTGGAAATGCTGTTGATACAGTGGGTCGGGACTGATGATTTCTCATTAATAGCTCATTGTTCTTTTCCGCCACAAGAAGACATGCGATGAGTTCAGAATATCTCGCAAATCCACGCACTCTGTATTGTTGCTGTAGAGTTATATTTGATGCGTGAAACGTGGAAAATGTTTTTTCAAGCATTTCCGATTCTGTAACCTCATGTCCACAAAATTTTAGCTGCGAGATTATTCGATACATCGCTGAATTATAATCACCGACTTTCTTAAAATCTTGGAATCTTAACATATTCCATTCATCACGGTCGGTCGGAAGTATAACTTCCCTTATATGTTCAAATTTTTCTTTCAATCCTTTCCACAGAGTCATGTGATCTTTTTCGATGAGATATTCACATTTTAAACCTTCATCAAGATGTCGACGCAAAAATATTATAGCTTTTGCTTTTTTCTTGTGATGAAGATATATCATTTTCTTTTATGGTCTCATTTAGACCCAATGACTCAATATGCATTTCTACATCGAGAGTCCATGGCATATAATTTTTTCCCGTGATATTAAGAGCAATGAATTCGAGCTTTGCCAAGTGTGACATGGTGGTACTAAAAAAAAATTACGATTCATTTTATTAGTTAATGAATATTGCAATACAAAGTAATGGATAAACAACAACTACAAGCATTTGTAAAAATAAAGAAAACACACGAGGAGGATATTCTCCAATAAATACAAGACTCGTGAGTATAATAACCAAAATAATTAAAAATATCATTGAGAAAGTCATCTTCTTTTTTCTTCGAAAATTTGATGAAGAATAATTTTTAGAGAAGAAGTGAAAGTTGGAGTGATTGAATGTGTTTGTGAGATCATATTTATATGGCAAAAACTAGCCGTTTTGTTACCGTTTATGACCGTTGGTGTACAAAAAATAAATGTATGTATTTGTATAATTTTATGGTAATAATATGATGTATATAATATTAGTCATATTTAAATAATTATATATATCATATCACATTATTATAATGCGGTGTCACAAGTTATTTTGTTTAAAAACCTTATAGGCTTTTATACTTGTCGTATCCTTTACCGGGAGTGTGGGATGTCGTCTTAACATCCTCCCAGGATTTATAACAAGTTTTTGAAAAATTTATTTTTTATTATTTCTGAATAATATTATATTATATATTAAATATATACACAATAAATAAACAGTAAAATAAATATTATTACTTTTGTTACCTTTTTCTTCTGTTTTGGAGCTAGCAAATATATGGAGGACCTTTAGAGCTTCGTGCTGATAACGTGTTGTGAAAAAGTAAAAATTTATGGTAAAAAGTAAAAATCTCAAACTCTCAAAATTTACCAAACTACATACTTTATAATATTTTTCTTTCTACTCAATTGTGATTTTCTTCACAAATGAGAGATCTATTTATAGAAAATCTTTACAAATAATCCAAAAATAAAATACATCATTACCTACATCATCACACACAAATTTCTAAATTTTACAACTCTTATTTTCAACATTCAAATATTCAACTATTACTTTTTCAATATTCAAATATATTATTTTCAACATTTTTAAAGTTGTCAAACTTTTTATTCATTATTTTACATGTTCATTTCGATTTTGTGGTAATTTCTTTCTTCCTTTTTTTCTCTTAAGAAAAACAGAGAATATACATTTTGGGCTTTTAAAATTTATTATATATAAAAAACAATACCATAACATGAATTACTTCAATGGTCCCTTGTATGATAAATCATTTATCGTGACTTGTAAGTTATACAAGTGTAACACACACGAGAGGCTTAATTTTATATTTATTTTTAGAATTATATCCCACAAATATTATGTTATCTTGCAATTATACTAAAATAATATACTTCTCTTGCGAGACGATCTCACGAATCTTTATCTGTTAGACAGAGTGATACTCTTGACATAAAAAATAATATTTTTCATAGATGATCCAAATATAAGATTTGTCTCACAAAATACGACATGTGAGATCATCTCACAAAAGTTTTTAACTATTTTGATATATATCTTTTACCATCTTAATATTATTTAGAAATACCACAAATTTCATCATTTTTCCTCTCATAAACGTATACTTTTATAATAGATTCGAATATTAAGCTGAAGTATATTTTATCAGGCAAACATAACTCGGATGACATCCAAGTTATTTGATTGTTCGTCACCATATCTATTACCATTAACATATGAATGGTGAAATATTAGCTTTTGACTTACCTAAAATATCCTTATTATTTTTAAATTAATTTTATATAATTATATTTCCTTCTAAAAATAAATTTTTTAGCAACAATATTTTGTTTAAATTGTAAAAAATTAAAATATAAACATTTATTTTATATCCATTATTTTCCACACATCACCTCCAGAAAATTTGGGCACCTTTTGAATTGTACATATACGATATTAATCATGGCCTTTACAGCGTAATACGAACTTGGTGATGTACAGAGAGTAAAACTCCACTTATTTCAAACATTAGCTTTCAGCATCTGCAGGTAGCCATCGATGATGGACATGGCCGACGAGCGGTAACCAGATCCGAACAGATTATAATGATTCAAGTAATGATACAGCATGTAAAGATCTCTCCTTTTCTCAAAACCTGGTTGTTTAGGCATCACCTGATTGATCCCTCAAAAACACAAAAATACGCATCAGAAAACATCGAATATGATGAGCGGGTGATCAAGTGTATGTTACCTCAAAGTAGGCATTGTAGAACGATCCTCCAAATCCGGCACACCACGACATTCCAAATTCAGCCTCGCTATGTCCATCTGCAAGGACGTGAGTCGGTTCGCGAGCTTTTCGATCGAGTCGACTCGATAAATATTTTTCGTATTCGAACTAATAGAACTTGAACCAAACTTGAACATGTTCGAATATTTACAGCCGAACTCGAGCAAAAAAAATTAAAATTTTCGAGCTTCGAATCTAGCTCGAACTCGAATGTACTTAATTTGAGCCGAATTCGAACATTAAATTTTTACTAATATTCAACTTGATTTGGTTCGGTTACGCTCCCTTCCATCAACAATGTTTCAAAAAGAGATTTCAAGTACGATTTCTTAGTTCTGAGATATTCCACCCTCGCTAGTTGTTTACCCGAGTCCACAGAAAGTATGAGGGAAGAAAAATTGATGTGATAAGACACGATTCAGAAAACAAAACTTACAGTAACAAGCTGGGTCGAGTATAACAGGTTCGCCATTTTTGTCAGAGCAAACATTCCCGCTCCATAAGTCTCCATGTAACAAGCATGGCTCAATCATAGCATCTTCAAAGAGAGGTGCCATGTTCTTTACGAGCATTTGTCCTTCAAAAAACTAGCTAATTTTTCAGTATTTAAGAGGATCACAACTTCAAAGAAGATAAGTTTGCACACGTGTAGTATGTTAGTTTCCAATACTGAGAGAGAAGTATGCGACTCACTAATGAAATAATACTTTCCATGCTGAATTATCAATCTCATTTCCTAAAGCGCATTTATTACTTAGAAACTGGAAAAAAAATCTTTTATCCAACTTAAAAGATAAAAAAGATTTACCTTTTTCATAAATTAGGTAATCACCATACTGTTGTTGAGCCAACTTCAACTGGTAACCCAACCTGTGTACCCCATAAAATTCAATCCAGTCCGAAGTCCATGTGTTTATCTGCGGAGTACTGCATCAAGAGTGTTACCAGTTGGATCGCAATTATGACAAGAGGTTAACTACACGCTTATCACAAGTTCAAAGCTCACAAAACGGTAACAGAAACTCGACAACAAATACATTAAAATTTTAACAATACAAGTGCATATAACTTGAGAAAGAGAACAATATTTGCCAAATGTTTGTCTGAGATTTCTGTTTTCTCTCTGTTTAAGCATATGTCTGGGTAGTAGGTTTTTTGGTCAGGCAATATGAGAAAACAGTTACCTGCCAATTGTATTATCGACATCAAAACCAAAGCCTTTTTCAGATTTTCCTGCTTTATGCATTTCCGCAAGCTTCCTTCCTAGCACAGACTAAGGAGCGGAGAATTATCAAATGGGAACGATAAATTCTAACCAACTGAAAAAAGGAAGAGATTAACTCCTCACTTGATTGCCTCTAGATGCACCAAACTCGATATACTCCATGATGATGTATGAGCCACCCGTTGGTAGTTGTCCAACCTGAATGTATGAGAAAAAAATATACATACCATCAGCTATCATTGAGAGCGAAAGAAAGAAAGTAAAAATCTTCATACCTTTAATGGTTTTGGTACACGGATTGATCCAGTTGCATACATGGCATTAAGACCCAAAGCCTCTCCTTCAAACATCTCTGGACCAATACTCCTGTTTAACAATCAACAGAGTAAGATGATCATAAATTCTTTGCAGCAATGAAAATATTGTTACTACAGTCAATTGAATTTCAAACTACTATTTGGGTGACTAGAGGACGTATCATCCATTAATAGTTTAAGATCACACATGAGAACACCATGCAGTCCTGAGGGAATTGGAGGGTTAGAGGTCGAGACATTGAAATAATAACTCGTGCATCGAACAGATCCCCTGTTCAATTGATTCCAGAGCACGATGGTAACTTTTCTATTTAGAAAACATACTGTTAATCTAATTTATGCCCACTCATTGTCAAACACATCAGATCGAGGACTTCGTACCAATATTTAAGTAAAGAGCCTCTTAAATTACATTAACTGACATTACTGGAGTGTTGAGAGAAGTGATTCATCCCCCAAAAGAACAGGAGACAAACAAATGGAAATGCAACTCCACAATTCATTGCCACACTCTATTGTGGCTGTGCTTACCTGTTAGTTTTAACAAAGAAGGAGCCAGCATCTGAGTCATACCGAGTGGCACGATTGATGCAACCACCACCAATTGAACGAGTGCCAGTAATTTGAGTCGCCTTGCCTTCAGATAGGATCCACTCACGGATCAGATCCGCACCCATTGACGCCACTGTCAGTTTGCAAGTTATTTTCAATTTCATACGTATACTCCAAAGTTCAAGCAAGTCCTCGCTTTTCTTTTTCTAATTAGATTTTTGTGTCAACACGACAGAACTCCAAATGCACTATTTTCATACAGCAATAGAATGGGAAAAAAATTCTAGAACCAACACAGAAAACTTTTGAAAACTACAGACAATACACGTACTCAATACCATTTCATAACAAGATAATCAAGCAATAATTCAAAATCATGATTCAACATCTTCACTTCAATGTCAAAATAATCTGGCACCATTGAAATAAATCACAGAATAAGCTCCAAAAACCCACTTCAGAACCATGCAAAGATTAAGTTTTTAACCATTCTTTACAGTTCTAATTCAGACAAGAAAACAACCAAGATTATCAAGTAAATTCAAGAAGAACTTAGTGATGGGACAGTCTTGAACAAAAAAAATGATAAAATTAGCCGAATTCAATGATAAAAGCCGAGTCTAGCCTATAGCTTTTTAAAAACAAACAAAAAAAAGTTATATCCCTTCTTAGTTACCGCACTTACCGGTCAGCAGTTTGTGCCCAGTGTAGAAGAATCGACAGCGAGGAGCCGGCGGAGACAAAGAAGGAATGCAGGAGGAGAAAGAAATGGTTCCCGATAGCGCCACGGTCATTTTTCTCCTGCGAAATTTTTTACCGGCTCAGCAAAGACCAAGAAAAACCTCTACGCGTCAACATTGGCTTTAGTTGAATATTTGTTCTGTATCACCATGGGCAATTTTCGAGTTCTTGATTAGAATCTTATAAGTTATGTTTATGCACTCATATTTTTCAATTATTTTATAGATCGGGATAATATTATTTTCATTAAAATTCAATCCAACCTTGAATTGTATGTATTTTTTAGATTTTTCTGATGAATTTATGTCATCCTAAAACAACACTTGAGATTTGCGTAATATTTCTTGTTTGAGGATTCCGACTTCTTCCGCTACTTGCTTCATATATAAGTCATAGAATCGTAAACCTTTGAAATGGCTTCGAAGGCTTTGGCAGAAACCATATAGATCAAATGAAGATGAAAGTTTTTTTTTGACACGGACCGAGGAATTCATTGGAGCTGGATCAACACTGTTACGATATCGATTTTTTCGTGTCCAAAACGCAGCGGAAGTTTTAAATTTTTTTTTTTCACATTCAAAATTTCATTTGGACACTTCGTATGATTTAAATTAAACCTAAACATTCATATGGAGTTGGGTAATATACCTTTAGTGATATTTTCACTTGGCTCCAACTACTCCGGTAGCTCTTGTTGTAAATCCCTAGGAACGTTCTTCAAATCTACTTTCTTTAATCCTCCTATCAAGTCCACGACCGGATTACTTGTTTCTCTTCTAACTTGCGTTAGAAAGTGTAGAAGATGTTTTGTGTTTGAGATCAAGAAAGCAAAATGCAAAAACTCTTTTGAGAGCAAAAACTTTTCTTGCAAATTCAAGAATGTTTCGAATGCATGCTTGTGCAATAAGAATAATAAAATCCTTAATGATTTTCTAATCCATCCTTTACTTAATCAATTAGATTAATTAAGTTAATTATGTATTCTAATTGCATGACATATATTAGTCAATCTCGAATTTTTTTTAAATGCACATATTTTGAGAACATCATGCATTAATATTATTTTGCTTTGTGCGGATGTTTTTGAAATTATGGTATCATGAATATTTCATATTATATAAATCAATACCGTATTTTATAAAAACTTAATGAGCTATATTTTAACTCAATTATAATATAATTTGATTATTAAAGCTCATTTGAACTTTAATAAATTAGTATGATGTGTTTATACTCTTACAAGCCCATGATTCATGCTCTCATTACATTAATCTTATCATAATTTCGATCGGTGGATCAAATATTATCGATGTGACAATTTCAACTTGTTCGTTATTATGATGCACACTTTAGTTTTGAGATCACCAATGTCTAAATAATGGAGGTGTACTTCCTTTAATTGTTTTAGTAGTCATGCTCTCAAAATTTCTATAAGCTTTTATAAATTTTATTTATAAGCTTATCGATTGATCATATGAAACTTATTTCTTATAAATTCAACTTATTGGATTTATTATCTCAACGAGAACAAGTAAACCAGTGCTTGTGTGACCCTCAATTGTTCAGGGATACAGCTAGTCCTGGGTTCACAACTTTTTGTGATTCAGGACAATTTCATTTATTCGAACTTACCCTAATTTGCCCACATTTCATACACCAACATTTGATCATGAGAATGTGACAAATCATTTTCTGATTAAACCCATCGAATCATGGTAAGAGCATCTAGTATCATCGCCTCATGATTCCCTAGGTATCACTGATAGTGCATGCAAGAACCAGTCGGTTATGATTAACGTACAGTACGGTCCCTTCATCTCATATATCCCGATCGAATCTGCAACTATTAGTTCATCGAGGGTTGCATGTTAGATTCGATAGCTATATGATACAATCATGAAACATTAATATTGTCATCACATGTACAACTAAAGAACTCTTTCCCTAATATACATATCACACTCTGGCCAGAGATTTCATGCACTATTATCCCGTTAGATCACATAGGATATCAACACCCATATGTGAGCGGTGAATTCTCGACTACAATGCACTGACTTCTACATATATCACAATTGCACTCAACCTCGCCACTTTGTGACCCTCGTGGAGTCAGCAAACGAGTCAAAGCATAATCCTAGTTTGTAGAGCCTCAATGTTGTCTCGGGTCGTAGGAACTAATCACGTACAATCATAACCACATACTTTTTCTCTCAATGAATGATGACCACTTGGAAAGTCTGATGTAAGATTGTTCGGTACAATCATCATATGAATTTTCAACACTGTACAAAGCTTCATCACCTGTTGATCACCACCTACCAATATGGTAGAATAATTTTTTCATCGCCCCGGCTAGCTTGGATGGTGGGTGCATAAAGAGTCTTTACCAAGATATCAGATGCTCAATCTATCTCTATTTCTGTCATCAAAGCTTTGACTCTGTTACACATAATTTGTCAAGTATGATTTATCTGGTCAATGTGATTTGCAAGTTCCTGCATTGATCATTTGAATTTATCCATAGTACACAAAAAGGCAACGATCATGGGTTCCCAAGTTTTTTTTAAAAAAAAATCATTATGATCCATCCAATGGCTTGCAACCAAATACCACTTTCAAGCTATCAATCATTTAATTAAAAGTTATAATATTTAGTCAACGTGTAGCTTTATTTTCTTATATTTGTGGCAGCCGAAAGTGTACCACTTGAGTGATACTAATTCAGACTGTTGTACTCATGAGTTAAGGGATGTGCATGTCTATATGCCGATGTTTTCTCATATCTCTTAGAGATTAGTTTTACCGTTTCTATACGGCCGACCATGTTCCCAACAGAGAAACTATTATTCGTTAATATCTGAAGTCACTCTTTTACGGCCCTCTTACCTAACCATATCACGCGATACGTTCAACAGCTTGACGCACGAGAACTTCCCAAGATATCACTCATCTTAGTATTACTTTCACCAATGCACGCTTAACTCAACATTCTCCCCAAAAAGTATAGAAATATGTTTATTGGGAAACTTGAACTCATGACCTAGCTCTGATGCCAAATATTATAATCAACCACTTACCACTTAGACCAAAAACTATAACTATTAGTCAAGCCGTAATTTTATTTCTTTATATATATGACAACATATAGTGCAATATTTAAGTGCTATCGATTAATTTTATCTCGTATCTATTATAGATCAATATTATAATTGCTTACCACGATCATGTCCTCGAGATACATATTCTATTTTACCAGTTTGGCCCAACCTATTACAGGACGCCAGGACCTGAAAATTCAATGTGGCTTGGGCTGACCCGATTGTGTTACCAAACGCTGTCGTTTAAACCCAATTCCATTCCTCAGTCTTTAACCCTAGGTTTCGGGCAGCGCGACCCACTGTAATTGTTGCAGAAATCTCCCAAGGTACGTACACAAAGCTCCCATCTTCTTTGTGTTTATGTGTAGAGTAGAGTTTTTCTGACTGATTTGTTTCTCGATGGTCAGTGCTTCGGATTATTTGAGTTTGAAGTTCAGATATCTGTTGAAAATCTTTTGAATTGTTGGTAAGTGTTCATCTCTCAGGCTGTGGTTAAACGAAATTACTGTGGAGTTGTTGATTTGTTATTTCGCTTTTTTTTTTTTTTTGTAGTTCTGGAAGTGAAGGAATGTGAATTGATGAATTGAATTTTTCTTCATGCATCTGTATTTGTCGTTCGAACTTTTGGTGAAAACAGTTTAGCTTTTTTCAGAAGCTTCAAGGATAATGAGGGGCATATTTTGTGGGAATCTGGAGTTTGATGCTCACCAGTCCGATGTTGAACTGCCTTTTCAAAAAATATGGGAAGGTTGACAAGGTGGATATGAAATCTGGTGAGTTTGCATTCTGTTGGTGACTCTTTTGGAGAAGATTTTTCATTACTCTGAATTCATGTAGCAAGAATGATGGACGATGATTGACGAATTGAATTTAATGGTATACATTGATATATTACGCATCCCACCGTAGTTGAAATTGATTGCTTCATCCTAACCATTTAGGACCCTTTGAAAGGGCATGCAAGAGGCTGGATGAGAAAGGAAAAAGTATGCCAACACTTGTTGCCTAATAAACCCTTGCTTTTTGGTGGCTGGAAAGTTTTTGTTGATAAAACTCCCATCGTCTTTGAAGAAATCCCTTTTATGATATTGGAAAGAATAAATATTTTTTTTTAAATAATTATTTTCTGAATATTTAATTTGTTTTTATTCTAAAAGGGCGTTTTTTGCTGTAGTGAATCCCCAAACCTCAATAGTTTCTTTGATGCAGGATTGTTTGGATATTCCATGATCTTCCTGGATGGATGGTTCTCTCCATTTATTTTCTGGCTTGTGCCCAAGATAGATGTTATTGTGTTTGTTCGAAAGAACCAATATGATCTGCCATTGTCATACCATCCCACACTTTCCTGAGACCTTTGCCTTTTGCATTCCTCATGAATTTGCTCACGCCAGTTTCCGACATGTTTCAACATAGATTTCATGTTCATTCCGGATCCTGTGGCAGGTGTTGTGTTTTCTTCATAAAGATTTCCCTCTCTCTCTTTCTTTCTCTCATTTGCAGGGGTTTTGGGTGGTAACGTTTGTTTAGTTACTGTATGTTGTAATTAAGTGTCTCCGACCGGAGGCACATCACCGTCACCTTTGGTGAATGTAATATTTTTTCCTCTGCCTACTGAAGCATTCTGGCATGGCTTTTCACTCCCCTTCTCTCTTTTTACTTTCTAGGTTTTGCTTTTGTCTATATGGAAGATGAGCGTGATGCAGAGGATGCAGTACGAAAACTCGACAGGATAGAGTTTGGTAGAAAAGGACGTCGACTTCGCGTTGAGTGGACCAAGGTATTAGGACGTCCCTTGAGGTTGTGATGATGTACCCATATAGTTCTACTTCAATTGGAGTTATCTGATCGAGTTTCGGGTTTGATCTATTTCATTACAATGACAACCTAATGAGTTTATTGAGTTTGAACTGTAGCAAGAACGAGGTGGGAGGGGGTCTGATAGCTCGAGAAAACCTTCAACCAACACAAAACCTTCAAAAACTTTGTTTGTCATCAACTTTGATCCCATCCATACCAGGACAAGTGATCTCGAAAAGCATTTTGAACATTATGGAAGGGGGTATCAAATGTCAGAATCAGAAGGAATTTTGCATTTGTGCATTATGACTTGCTAGGAAGATGCCACACGAGCACTAGAAGCTACTCATATGAGGTTTGTGTGTGAAATGAAATTTTGTTGATTACGCTAGTAGCTTGATGTCATGTTGCATTTCTGTGGGTCCGGCTGCTGCAATTTTGCTGTAATACTCACATTTTTGCTGCAAATACGTGTTTTGCAGTTAATATAACATTATAGTTTCACTTTACATGATGGTTGAAAGGTTAGGAAGAAAAAATAGCTTTGGTGGTGTTGTGGAAAGAAACCTTAAAATCCCAATATTGGCATGCAAGCTTTTGTTGATTATAGCATTCATCAGTGCGATTTTCACGTGCTTAAACTAATTTTGCATTTCACGTCATGAAAATGCTGTCATACCTGAGTGGCCCAAAAAACATTGTGCTTGACATTCTTCTCACTTGGGATCATCCAATTTTGATGCAGTAAATTCATGGATCGAATAATTTCTGTCGAGTACGCCATTCGAGATGATGATAAGAGAAATGGATACAGCCCTGATAAAAGAGGTCGAGATATGTCCCCCGGTAGGAGAAACTATGGTCGGGGACATTCCCCAAATGACTATCGCAGGGACAGGGATAGCCCTGATTACGGACGTGGATCTGTTCCAATTCCTGGATCTGTACGAAGGGAGAGTCCTGATTACAACAGGGCAGAAAGCCCCGCCAAGGACAAATATCGAAGGTAAGTGTTTTCCCTTTCTTTATTGTTTGAACATTGGACCAACTGTTCTTATGATCTTGATGCTGATCAATAATAATAGATTTGTTCTCTGTTGATCATTCAGGCGCTCGCCTCGTGAAAGATCTCTATCTCAAGAATGAAACTGCTATTAGATTTATTTGGAAACTTAAGCTGAAATGTCTATGTGAAAGTGGACGTTATTCTGGTTGAATGTAGTGCGTAGCCAGTATTGGAGAATGCGTTTGTTCTGTAGTAAGGTTTTTGGAATTGAATTGTTACTCGTGTCTGAAGTTCACGATTCAGTTAAATGTGGGAAAAATTTCTCGTGGCGATGCTGTTATCTGTTCCAGTTTTACTACCGTCTGTTGTCAGGAAAATGACTGTTGTGCGATGAATTATTCATTTGGAGTCCAGTTTTACGGGACAAAAATTTGTGTTTTTTGCCTTCGTGAAATGCATAAAAAATGAGTTAAACAACCTCTTGTGATTTCATTGAACCCCACAGTTTTTCGCACAGTTTGCGGGGAACAATGCCGCAGCCAGGCCGACAGGGTCCGAGGCTGTTTATGAGCGATTCATGAAGATGCGCCCGAAGGAATTCTCTGGGACATCTGACCCCATGGTTGCCGAGGGATGGATCAAATCCCTCGAGGTCATCTTTGAGTTTATGGAGCTGGGGGACGCAGACCGAGTCCGATGTGCCACCTACCTGTTCACTGGAGACGCCCGCTTATGGTGGGAAGGAGCTTCGGTAGCCTTGACTTTGGCTACACTTTCATGGACCCACTTTACGGAAGTTTTTTACTCCAAGTATTTTTCTGAGGAGGTTCGCACCAGGCTGACCACCGAGTTCATGAGTCTGAGACAGGGAGATATGACGGTTACAGGAATTTATCCGTAAGTTCGAGAGGGGCTGTCACTTTGTGCCCCTGATCGCGAATGATGCCAGAGCCAAGCTGATGCACTTCCTGGTGGGTTTACGGCCGATCTTGCGTCGGGATGTTAGGGTATCTGACCCTGCTACTTATGAGATTGCCGTCTCCAAGGCCTTAGCCGCAGAGCAGGATCTGCGGGATATCGAGAGGGATCGCCAGGGCAAGCGCCCAGTCCAGGCACCGCACCGCCCTCCTCCTCATCAGCATCAGCAGCAGAATAAGAGGCCTTTTCATGGACCGCCCAGGAACCGAGGCCAGCAGCAGCAGCAGCAGCAGCAGCGAGGACGCCCAGCCCCGAGGACTCAGGAGCACCCAATCTGTCCCAGGTGCTCACGTCGCCATCCTGGAGCATGTATGGCTGGCTCAGGAAAGTGTTTTAAGTGTGGCAGTCCAGACCAAATGTTGCTGCAGTGCCCTCAGAGGAATCTGCCTACCCAAGGCAGAGTTTTTGCTCTCCATGCCGCGGAAACCAACCCGGAGACTATGTTGTTGACAGGTACCTTTAAACTTTAAGTTATTATTCGAATTTCAGCATTTTGGGAATCGGGATTTAGATTTTTGAACTTAGAACTGTTATAGGATTGCATGCTCTACTCAGATTTATTTCGGGGGAATTAAGCTAGAGGAACCTTGACCTTTGCATGTCTATAAGTTTAGTTCTTGTAACTACTGGATTCAACTTAGAGCTCCGCTCTTTCAGGGAGAATTTTTATATCTGGTTCCGCTACCAAGGCCTTGATAGATTCAGGGGCCACTCACTCGTTTATTTTGGAGGTCTTTGCAAACTTTCTCAAGATCCAGACCATTGGGCTAGATACAGCCTTTTCAGTAGTGTTGCCGTCAGGCGAGGAGATGGCAGCCACCAATGTTATCCGAGATATAGACCTTGAGCTGCACGGTAATCTTGTTTATGCGGATCTGATTGTGCTACCGATGCCGGAATTTGACATCATCCTAGGGATGGACTGGCTATTGAGGAACAGAGTGTTGATAGACTTCCAGCGGAGATCTGTTCTTGTCCGACCGCCTGGAATGGAGCAGTTCTTATTTGAGCCGGACAGGTACTTTCCTTTACCGCGCATTATTCCTTATGTTCAGGCTAGGAAACTCACGCATAGAGGGTGTCGGGCATTTCTAGCGACCTTTTTATCTGTCCCCGAGGAACCCAGCCAGTCAGCCTCAGATGTTCCGATTGTTAGAGATTTCTTAGACGTTTTTCCCGAAGACGTCTCTGGTATGCCACCCGAGAGAGAGGTGGAGTTTTCCATTGAGCTTATGCCAGGTACGGCTCCGATATCCAAAGCGCCATACCGACTAGCACCGACAGAGATGGCAGAGCTTAAGAAGCAGATTCAGGAACTTCTCGACAAGGAGTTCATTCGCCCGAGCTTTTCTCCATGGGGCGCGCCAGTCTTATTTGTGAAAAAGAAGGATGGCACGATGAGGCTTTGCATTGACTACCGGGAGTTGAACAGGGTTACAGTGAAGAATAAATAACCACTGCCGAGGATTGAGGATCTGTTTGACCAGTTGCAGGGAGCTTCGATTTTCTCCAAGATAGATCTGCGTTCGATTATCACCAGTTGAGGGTGAGAGATGCTGATGTTTCGAAGACTGCTTTTAGGACTCGTTATGGCCACTACGAGTTCCTTGTGATGCCGTTCGGACTGACGAATGCGCCAACGATCTTCATGGATCTCATGAATCGCGTATTTCAGCCGTACCTCGACCAGTTTGTGATAGTGTTCATAGATGACATTCTCGTCTACTCCAAGAGTCGGGAGGAGCATAGCAGACATCTGACCACAGTGTTGCAGACATTGCAGAAGCACAAATTATTCGCAAAGTTCAGTAAATGCGAATTCTGATTAGAGAAGGTGGCGTTCTTGGGCCATATTGTCTCCAGCAGTGGTATTAAGGTAGACCCCGCAAAAGTTGCAGCAGTCAGAGATTGGGTTGTGCCTCAGAATGCATCCGAGATCCGCAGTTTTCTTGGGTTGGCAGGATATTACAGGAAGTTCATTCAGGGATTCTCATCCATTGCCAGTTCCACTCACAGCACTGACCAAGAAAAATGTGAAGTTTGTGTGGAGCGAGGAGTGTCAGAAGAGCTTCGATACCTTGAAGCAAGCTCTTATCTCAGCACCAATTTTGGCCGTGCCGTCAGGGTCCAGTGAGTTTGTTCTGTATACCGATGCTTCGAAGCTTGGCTTAGGTGCAGTTTTGATGCAGCATGGGAGAGTGATAGCGTATGCTTCTCGACAGCTGAAAATCCATGAGAAGAATTACCCTACCCATGATCTGGAGTTAGCGGACGTAGTTTTTGCCTTGAAGATTTGGGGGCACTATCTGTATGGAGAGAAGTGTCGGATCTTTACCGACCATAAGAGCCTCAAGTATTTCTTTACGCAGAAGGAGCTGAACATGCGTCAGAGGCGTTGGTTGGAGCTTGTGAAAGACTACGATTGTGACATTAGCTACCACCCGGGTAAAGCTAATGTAGTTGCGGATGCTTTGAGCAGGAAACTCGCAGTGATGGCTCATTTGACGATTCAGAAACCTCTTCAGATTGAGATGCAGAGGTTTGATCTTGAGACTTACCCTCGAGGTAGAGTTCCTCGTTTATCTACCTTGACCATTCAGTCTTCCCTTTTGGACCGTATTCGCAGTGGTCAGGCCGCAGATGAGCAGTTGGCACAGTGGAAGAAGAGAGATGAAGCCAAGGGCAGTGTTTTGTATTCAGTCAGCGACGGTATTGTGAGATACCGAGATAGGATATGGGTTCCTAGCAGTGATTCTATCCGAGCAGACATCTTATCAGAGGCCCATACGTCCCCGTACTCCATTCACCCTGGGAGTACGAAGATGTACAAGGATCTGCAGATATTGTATTGGTGGCCAGGGATGAAGAAGGACATCAGGCGATTTGTGTCCGAGTGCCTGACTTGCCAGTTAGTGAAGGCCGAGTATCAGAGACCAGCAGGTTTGCTCAAGCCTCTCCCTATTCCCGAGTGGAAGTGGGAGAATGTTACCATGGATTTTGTGACCGGTTTGCCGAAGTCAGCCTAGAGGATCGAATGCTATTTGGGTGATTGTAGATCGTCTTACCAAATCAGCGCACTTCTTGCCTATTAAGACGACTTTCACCATGATTCAGTATGCAGAGCTGTATATCCGAGAGATAGTCCGACTCCATGGTATTCCAGTTTCGATCGTATCCGACAGAGATCCCAGATTTACTTCCTCGTTTTGGAAGAGTTTGCATTCGACTATGGGTACGAAGTTGCTGTTTAGCACAGCTTTCCATCCGCAGACAGATGGACAGTCGGAGCGAGTTATTCAGATTTTGGAGGATCTTCTTCGCGCTTGCGTCATTGATTTCTCAGGAAGTTGGGAGTCGAACTTACCATTGGTAGAGTTCACCTATAACAACAGTTTCCAGTCGTCTATAGGTATGGCTCCGTATGAAGCATTGTATGGCCGCAAGTGTAGATCTCCTGTTCATTGGGATGAAGTAGGAGAGAGAGCAGAGTTGGGTCCAGAGATTGTTCAGCAGGCAGCAGATGTAGTAGTCAAGATCCGTGATAGGATGAGGACTGCTCAGAGCAGACAGAAGAGTTATGCCGATCAGCGGAGGAGAGACTTAGAGTTTGCAGTGGGCGATCATGTCTTCGTGAAAGTGGCACCTATGAAGGGTGTCATGAGATTTGGGAAGAAAGGGAAGCTCAGTCCGAGATTCATTGGACCGTTTGAGATCCTTGACAGAGTTGGGACGCTAGCTTATCGTGTGGCTCTTCCGCCGAATCTGGCCGGAGTACACAATGTCTTTCACGTCTCCATGCTGAGAAAGTACATGGCGAACCCTTCGCATGTGCTGAACTTTGAACCGTTGCAACTTACTCCGAACTTATCTTATGAGGAGAGACCAGTGCAGATCCTAGACCGGCAGGAGAAGAAACTTCGGAACAAGTTGGTTAAGCGAGTCAAAGGCTCAACCATTCAGAGGAGGAAGCTACGTGGGAGTCTGAGCCGGAGATGAGAGATTGATACCCCGAGTTATTCGGTGAGTTCTAATTTCGAGGACGAAATTTATTTTAAGGGGGGAAGGATTGTAGAACCCGTAAATCAGTTTACGTATAAGACATGCATAATTCTAGATTTTTTTAAATTTAATTGACTTCATAGCATGATTATTTTAAATGCATTTCTTTGAAGTTAATTATTTTATTATTTCAGTTCAGTAGTTTGATTTTTAGCATTTCAGTTATTTCAGTGAGGCCAGACCGGAGTTGGAGTTTTGAGATAGAATTTAAGATTTGAGAAATATTTCCAGAAGCTAATTTAGCTATCAAGTAAGTTCATTTAAGTTAATAAGAAGGTTTGAGGATTTAATTTAAGTTACTTGAGATGAGTAGAAAATAAGCTCATTTAAGTTGCATAATTAATGGGTTAGCTCACCAAATTAATTAAAGGATTAGTAAAGTTTTTAAGGGTTATTAATTCACTAGATAATTATTTTTCCCTTCCTTTTATTTAGTGAATTTCGGCCACCCCCTTAGACTATTAAACAATTCATTTGCCTTGCCACCTTTGACCCTTTCTTGTATTTAATTAGGAAGATAATTCTTTGATCTTTCTAGCACCATTTAATGATCTAATTAGCATTATCCTATCCTAGTCTAGCATGTAAAAATCGGCCATCACCATTCTAGAAACACCCAACATAGACTTGATATCAAACAACCATTCAAAAAAAAAAAAAGGGGAGACTTGGTCATACATTGAACCCCTTTATTATTGGATCTCCCCCTCACTCTCCTAACCATCATTCCCCCTCCCTCATTCACGAAATTCAGAGAATTTTTCAGTAGAAAAACCGTGGGAATTCAGTAGGAAGCAAGGGAGGAAAATCGAGAGTAAAGAAAACAAGAGAAGCGCTCCACCTCCTCCGTGCCGCGTCGTCGTCGTTTCGTTCGTTTTATTTCGAAACGAAACCAGGCATGTCTAGATTCTTTCTAAACCTCAATCAAGTCATATTATCATTTATTTTTCAGTACATGATCATGTTTATTCAAGCAAAAACCGAGATACATGTCAAAATATTTTGAAACAACACATGCAGAATTTTTGATATTCCTTGGCAAGCTTCACGTTTTTCTTGGTTTGTGAGTTTCAGGTGATTGGTTCGACTCCAGGCTCCCAAGGCGACTTATATACATGTAATAGGATGCATTAGGACCACATTTGTCCATCGGTTTCAGCCCATGCTCGCTGGAAAGCAAGAAATGACAGCAACACCATTTGTGTCCCTTTTTGAGTTCGAAAATTCAGTTTGGTTGTCAAGGGGTTGGATCTGATCTTGGCTGCCCTAAGGGCTCTTAGCCATGGTTGGATCACTCCCCTAGCATGTCTAAGACGTGACTAGGTTGCCCTTTTGGGGGCTTGGTCCATGGCTCATCGGTTTTTAAATAATCAACAAGAACAGCCCCTTTCCCCATTCGGCTTCTTCATTGGTTCAGCATACGGTTTCGGTTTTGGTTGCTTGGTATGGATCTTGGTTGGCCTATGGCCCATAGCCACGGTTCATACCATGCCCCTATATGTCTAGATCGTGCCATGGTCAATCAAATGGCCACTGGAACGACGCAAGACATCGATCTAAGCAAAACACTACACACGCATGCACGTTGTTCTCGGTTGGAGTTTCGGTTGAGTTTTGGTGTGACGCGGATTGTGGCTGGCCTAGGGCCCTTAGCCATGGTTCAAATCACTCCTTGGGATGTTGGTAAGAGTCTCTGGTTGGTGGTTCACGTCCCAATGACCGGTAGTCTCGAAAACAACACAAGTTACACGATTGTACAGTTGCTGGAAAATTACAGCAAGTTGCTGTGTCGGTTCGGCGGCTCGTTTGAGTTCTCGGTTGGCTTTTAGCCTATGGCCTTGGACTGGACGATGCCCCTTTGAGTTGGGAAGGTCATGTTTTCAACCGTTTGTGATTCGGTTCATTTTTGAGGTCGTACGAGAATTTACGGTGCGATGTGCCAAATTGACTCTCGAAATAGCGTTTCGTGTTTTGGCCTCCATTTCACCTAGATTTCGACCCTAATCATTTTAGGTGCATCATTTCAGTATTTTAAGTGTATTTTAATCATGACTATATGTCGGTTCAGTGTCGGTTCAGGTTGGTTCGGAGTCATGATTGAATACGAAGTCGTTAGGCGTCATAGTCGCATCTTTTGAACGTAAATTGCATAGTTGGTCAAGTTTAAGCTATTGCATATTTTTCATGGCACAGTTAGGTTGCAGCGAGCCTGGGGACGATCCAATCCAATCCAGTTGGTAAAATTACGGGACATTTTCATTATGCCAGTTAATTATTTTACGTGCATTAAATAGAAAATGATTATTTTTGAGATTTATGCGATATGGCTTGTGGTTCATTCACTATGTGGGAGTGTTATTTTATACGGTCGCCAGTGATCGATCAGTTCAGTATGGTACCATCCGGTCGCCAGTGACCGGCCAGCTCAGTTCAGTTTCAGCCTCCCCGGTAGCCAGTTATCGATCAGTTCAGCTTATTGCAGTGGCCACAGGCGTAAAACATAATCTCAATAGAAAATTTTATCAGTTATTTCAGTACAGGCTCCAAGGAGCAAACATTTTTACTGTGATTATCAGTTCAGTTATGCACGTATTATAATTGCTCAGTACAGATTATTTTCAGTATGCCTCAGGGCAGGATATGTTAACTCATGCATATTTTAAATTCAGATTTTTACTCGTTACCTGCGATTTATGCATGCTGAGTCTTTAGGCTCACTAGACTTGATTGTTGTAGGTACTGATGAGGCCAGGGCCGAGGGCGGGGACCAGTTAGCCAGCTTGGGTCGGCAGTAGTGGCACCCGAGGACCTCAGTGCAGCAGTTGTTATTTTATTCCGCAAACATTTTATCAGTCGTTGGATATTTTTAAATTGTGATTTTTGGTAAACTTTATTTTCTTCCGCTGCGATATTTTAAACATTGAACTTGACTCATCAGTCGATTTTATGAATGAGGCCATTTAAGTTTTTTAAAAAAAAAATTTTTAATTTTTCGTAAATTTTCAAGCAAAAAGTTTTAGGGCCTTTACACTACTTTTCTCCAATAACCTGATTGAATATGAATCTTAGCCAGGTGTATCTTTATAATTCATTTGCTCTTTATGCACAAAAGTTATGTGTGTATATATATATATATATATTTATATACACACACCAAAATTATATATATATATATTTATATACACACACCAAAATTTCATTGGTTAATTAATGAGAAAAGAATACCAGTTCCTGTCATAAAGAGACTTTTTAAAATAATTATGAACGAGGAAAGAATAAGAAAATGCTTAAAGCATGTTATGAAAGGAGATTGGGGTTTTAATAACTTTTTTCGAATTATATTGGACTGGAATTAAGTGCATGGCTCCAAATTGGCTCCTTCAAATCTTATCTGCAACCGAACCCTCCATTTAAGTCGATAATTTCTGAATTAATTTGTATTTTTTCCTGTTTAAAAAATATATATGAAATAGAGAAAAAATTTGAAAAAAACAGAGGACCAAACAGGCCTTTTATCCACTCGCCTGTATCTAATCTATTCCAGCGATAATATGGTACACTGCTCTCACAATAATACACAATTTCCAGAAAAAAATATTTTGAATTTCTGGACAAAAGGGCTCGTCGCAGGTCCCGGTAACGATTGCCCCTCTTAACTGTTTATACGTGCTCTGATTCTGTACGTATAATTTTTCGTGTAAAGCTTGAATATTTTTCTCTTTGGCTATGGAGAAATGTATATATATTGGGCTTCTGTTATGTAGAAAAACATGCTTGCACGAATTTTTGTTGGTGTTTAGGTGATTTTTTTGTTTGGGTATTGACGTATTGTGGATAATTGGTTAATATACTATTGAATCAACTTTCATAGAGTAGCTTATTGAAGAGTTGAAAAAGTTGTCGAATTTCCAGTTTGTTTATATGTATAGTGCACATGCAGCTTATTATCTCACTTCGAAAATGTCAGTAAGAAGGTAAAAATGATTTTTTTTTTCGAATGGTTGTTCTAAATTGTTGTCATTTTTCAAATTCTGCCTCCAACACTTCTGCTCAAACTACTGTTGTCTTTTCTTCGCTATATTTGGCCTCTTATATTGATGAATATTTATTGGGATTAGTAATCGTTTTTTCCTTTACTAAATGGTGATACTTGTTCAAAAAAAATGAAAATGGAAATGGAAAGACTGACATGATTTTAGCATCTGGACGGGAAATTGTGGCTGATATTTTGATAAAAAAAAAAATTATTGGATGTTCTAGAAAAGGGATTGTTTAATATTTAGTGATTGTTGCCAATGAATAATCTTTGAGTGTCCAAACAATTGCTCCGAAGACGGTTCCAGTAGTTTGTCTCATACCTGCGATCCAAGGAGCTTTTTTTATTTTCATCGGTGTGAAGTTTTCTGGCGAGGACACGAGGTACTGCCCAATGTATATTAATTGAGTTGGTAGCTGGATCTTTTAGGTTCATCGAGATAAAACATGAGTTCATTGGATGTTGCCAGAGCAGAACTTGCTCTTGCTGTTTTGTATCTGAACAAAGCTGAAACCAGGGATAAGATATGCAGGTCAATACAGTATGGTTCGAGATTCTTGGGTAATGGGGAGCAGGGAACAGCACAAAATGTGGAGAAATCAGTCAGCTTGGCTCGAAAAGTTTTCCGTTTGTTCAAGGTCAGCTTAAAAATAGGTTTTCTGAGCAGCGAGAACTTTTTATTGTGTTTTCGTTTCTGCTTCTTTAGCTGTAATTTATGTTTTTTTGCTTATTCATATTAGCTCCGAATTCCAATCATGTCTATGCAGCAAGCTCGAACATATAATTTCTATGGACTTGACCAAGTTTCTCTCCCTATGTTTTATAGTTTATCAATGATCTCCATGCTCTCATTAGTCCAAGTGCTCCAGGAACTCCAATTCCTTTGATTTTTTTGGGAAAGGTATTTACTCTTAACTACGGTTTTCAGCTCGATCCTTAAATTTTTTTTGTCTTCACCTTCTTCTTGGTGTCCATTCCAGTCGAAAAATGCCCTTTTATCAACTTTCCTGTTTCTGGATCAATTTGTGTGGCTCGGCAGGTCAGGCATTTACAAGGTATGGATTAAGGGTCATTTGGTCTACATTCTTAGGAAAGTTTTTGTTGAGTAACCAACAGGTTTTCACATGCAGAACAAAGAACGTACTGAGCTAATCGGAAGGATCTCTCTTTTTTGTTGGTTGGGTTCTTCTATTTGCAGCACTTTAGTTGAGGTATGATGGCAACCTTACTCCTTTAGTTCGGTAGTTTCACTTTGACAACCGCGTTTCCCGTTTTCAGACATATGAATTTGTATGGTGTGCTTGTTACTCCAGATTGGTGAAATTGGAAGGCTTTCGATATCAATGAAGAAGCTAGGGAAGGAACTGAAGAATACTAATAAATATAAGGTTAGCTATTTTTATGTGTCCAACAACGCCTTGACTTATATGTAACAGGCCAGTCATTTAGGTTTGATTCTCTTTTCTGGCCCATGGCCTCACTGCTGTTCTGTGATTACTTCTAATTATCTTGCAATCTATCATATTTTTTGTGACCTTTCTTCTTTTTCGCATCTTCGTACAGAACGAGCAGTATAAAAGCAAGGTTCAAGAGTCGAACGAGAGATCTCTAGCCTTTGTTAAAGCAGCACTGGATACAGTGGTTGCAGTTGGATTGCTTCAACTGGCACCCAAGAAAGTCACCCCTCGTGTCTCGGGTGCTGTCGGATTCGTGAGCTCTCTCATCTCTTGCTATCAGGTATTGCCTGTCCTTTCCATGCTTGACAATCATTCTTATTAGGTTCCACTTTCTCATCTATGAAACTCTCGTCCCGAATTTTCTAACGAGACCCTTTTCATGGTACTGGGCAGTTGCTTCCATCACCACAGAAGGCGGAGACAACCTGAAGGATGGCCTAATTTTGTCAGACAAAATAATCATATATATATAATGGAATGATAAATGACGACACCGTGCATTACAACACACTTCTTACCTAGCAATGCAAATATTTGTGAGATAATCCGTCAGTGTCTATAATATCGAACGAGGGCGAATTTGCGATCACAGTAGAAGATTATGTAAATTGCATCGAAGCTGGCAGTTAAAATATAATGCAAATATGTCGGAAGATCAAGTTACACTGGCTTAAAGAGAACCAAGAAAATCAGTATGCGAGCTGTTTTTGCTATTTAATAATTAGTCAAGAAAATGCAAGAATCTTGGGTATACAGTACTGTTATTCAACAAAGTTTTTGAGTACCATGAGAAAAATATGCACAACCGTACTAGTGGAATGTGGTCGTAGCTCCAACCAATGGAACGTGAAGTAGTCTTATTTAACTCGACTTATGATAAACATCATTTTTATATCAAAAATTATTTTTTGTTTCAACTATGAATATGGTTGATTCGTTGACCAGATATAGATAGATACACGAGTCTTGGAGATCTACTAAAATTATAATAATATTGGGGAGCTTTCACAACTTCCCAAACGCCCCACAACTTTGAGGTCGATGAGTTCAGAGACCTAGAATAGTACCTTTCTCACTAACAGTAGGTTAGAGCGAATGCTACTTCAATATATTCATAAAAACGAGCACAACAGTTAGTTTTTAGTCTAAAACCAGAAATTGGAATCGAGGATTTATAGCTCAGTTTTGGTTCCTAGAAAAGAGATTGTAAGTTTAAACAATGTTGGAATCGTATATTAATCTTGAGTTTTAAGGGTCCCTGAATATACATAAGCCACTTAACAAATACTTTTTCTTTGATTATTAAAATCGAAATAAACGAATTTCATTCAATAAATTTAAAATGGGACAGAAACCATATTTATTAATTAATTATGATTCTAATTTCCATTGGGATTGGAACAATCGGTTCTAAAGCTATTATCGGAATTCGGACCTAAGCCTAGGATCATTGATCCATTCAAACAAAATTTATTTATTTTTTTAAAAAATTACAATATGCAGTCTCCAATATTTGCCGGCCACGAAATTTATTACAATAAATTAAAATAAATGAGGGAAAAATGGACCATTTAAAAAAAATTTAATCATAGATTATAGTCACCAATATTTGCCGGCCACGAAATTTGGATAAGATGAGATTAAATACTGATTAAAAATTTAATAATTGTGGCTATAAATGATATAATCGATTGGTGTCATATTATACTAAAGGGAAAAGAATTTCTATTTGTTATTATCATTCACTTTCTATTTTATTTGCACATTTTTCTCACGACCTCATTTATCCGATCAATCAAACATGTCGGGTGAGTGGGACATAAATTTCAACCCATATGTTAGACTCAAATTGGTTAGATTGAAATAATATTGAATAAATAATAATTTAGACTTTTGTTTGATTGATTAGATTTTGGATGAGATGATTAATTACATTCTTGTCATTTTACAATGTAATTTTACAATGTATATTCAGTAAAAAAATTTCAATGTAATTTTAATCTGAGTTGATCTCTTGTGAGACGGTCTCACGAATCTTTATATGTGAGACGGATCAACTCTACCGATATTCACAATAAAAAGTAATACTCTTAGCATAAAAAGTAATACATATTCATGGATGACCCAAACAAGAGATCTGTCTCACAAAAATACGATCCGTAAGACCGTCTCGCACAAGTTTTTGTCTTTTAATTTATGAATTTGATTAATGTGGAGATCTATAATTACTGATTTGATTTACCGGAATATAAATTATTGACACAAAAAAATTACAACCAAACATTTGATTGAATTGAATTATTAATGATATCATGATACAATTAAACACAACCTTTAACTGTAAATTTGATTTGATCTTACGGCCAATTCATCACCCATTGATTAGGATTTAGAATGTGTAAGAAACCGAACTTTTGAAATAGATAAGTATTATTTAACTCGAAGATTATCTTTTCCCACACCATATATTATTGGTTACATAAATCTCATTTGTTTTGAACATAATTTAAATATATATTTTTAATCCATTTTAAAGTGTAGAAAAAATTACGATCGATAGACCTATTTTATGTTTTGTTTTCAAGATTATTTATCCAATACATAGGAAGACTATCTTATTTTTTAAAAATAACACGAGCCTCATATTGTATCTGAGTTGATGAAGTATACGAGTGTCTGATATCTAGTTATAGTTTCAATTCTCCTAACTAACACCTTCTTGGGTGATCATGTTGCACAGTATTTGTGCAGTGTAGTTACCTAATTATAGTTGTTTGCAGCCTACTACATTAAGCCGAATGTTTATATAATATATACTAAAAAATAACAACTACGAATTTTTACGTCGTGAAATGAAACTGACCCTTAATGTATAACAACAAATAATTAAAATTCTTGATTTGAAAATATTAGTAAAAATATTTATTAGACAAATAATTTATGCTCATTGAATTTGATATTAAAAAAGGATATAAAGCTAATAGTCATATAGTAAAAACTTGTGTGAGACGGTCTCACGGATCGTATTTTGTGAGACGAATATCTTATTTGGTTAATCCATGAAAAAATATTACTTTTTATACTAAAAATATTACTTTTTTATTGTGAATATCGATAAGATTGATCTGTCTAATAGATAAAGATTCGTAAGACCATTTTACAAAAAAGATACTCTAATCATATTCATATTATATACCCAAAACGAACGAAAGAGTTATTTTCCACTTTCTGTGGGCTATTATTAATTTTAGGATTTCTCTCAACTTTTATACCGCTATCACCTGAATAAACAATGCACGCTCCTTAAAAGCGCGTGAAGTCAAGGAGTCATACTGTACTGGATAAGAACCACTTCCATGTCAGCACGCCAAACAGACAACGATTCCGCATCTCTGCGGTGGCATTCTCTGCGGTTCGCTTCGATTTTCTCCATGAATTTCGCTTATTAATTAGGGAGTAAAAAATGTAAAAAATTTTATTTGCTAAATCAATAGGCGGCTTTTCACCTAAATTATATTGTCAAATTTCTTATTGCATGTTAAAAATAAGTTTGGCTAGATGTTTTATTATTTTAATTGAATTATGTTAAACTGGGTGGGAATTTTACGAATTATCCATTGAATTTACATTCAAGTTCTCGAATTTTCGTAAAAGAATGCCATGAAGATCGATGGCAGCCGTAATTGGAAAGAAATGCACAAATTAAACTTGGGAACTGCAGGAAACTGTTACTGAGTTTATTTCCATATTTAAATAACATATATAAAAGCTCAGTTCCTTTCTCGACCCCTTTCTCAATTTCCCTGTGGAAGACCATTTCTTGAAAATCTTCCGTCAACTGAAATATGGGCGTCAATGCATCTGCTTTATCGGGTGAGGCAAATGGGTCGGGGCGAATGCGGAGGCCCGAATTGGAGGACATCCCGGAGTCATGCATGGCCCTGATCCTGTGCTACATGGAACCACCGGAGATCATCAAGCTGGCCGGGCTGAATCGGGCTTTCAGGGCCGCGTCGTCAGCTGATTTTATATGGGATCAAAAACTGCCACCCAGCTACTCCTTTATTCTCAGCAAATTGATGCCTGATCAAGGAAAGAGCAAGAAGGATATCTACATCAGACTATGCAGGCCCAATCCCTTTGATGGCGGCACCAAGGTGGGTGATTCCTCGGGGACTGAGTTTCTTGAGGGGTTTTTGGATGTGAATTATTAACTTGTGTTTTTGTGAAAACAGGAAGTTTGGGTTGACAAGAAAACAGGAGGGGTTTGTTTGACGATTTCTTCGAAGGCAATGGCGATTACAGGGATTGGTGATCGGCGGTATTGGAATCACATCCCGACTGATGAATCTAGGTTGGTTTTTTTGTCAAGTGTGTGGTAGCATGGAAGCATTGGCATATTTTGAGTGCAGATGATGATTAATATTCACTCGCAATGTTTCTGTAATAGAAGCCTATGTCGATTCTACTTTCTTTCAAATTTTAAGGTTGTTTTTACTGGTATTGTTTAATGCTAGATGGAGTCTTTATTGATGGGATCAGTGAAGTTTTCTATGAATATGATTGATTTGATTGGCATCTTAAGCTTCAAGAACATGTGGAAAGAAATAGAATGGGGAACTTGATATAGAAAAGATCTGGAATATGTCCCATTTCTGAGTCCTTTGGGTTTCGATGTGTTCTGGACGCAAAAATATTAATTTTAATTCGAGAACGAGTGAGATTTATTTGGTTCCAGGAAATGGATTCTTGTAGATGGGGTGTTCTCTTTGACTAAATTATTTCATTTCTCTCCATGTAGATTTCAAACTATTGCATACTTACAACAGATGTGGTGGCTACAAGTAGATGGAGACCTCGAGTTCAAACTTCCAGCCGGAACTTACAACATGTTCTTCCGACTCCAACTTGGAAGAATCTGCAAGCGACTGGGCCGTCGAGTATGTAATTCTGATAATGTGCATGGATGGAACATAAAACCTGCACATTTTCAGTTGACAACACACGATGGGCAGCATGCTGAATCCCGGTTCATATTGGACAACATAGGAAACTGGTTACATTACAAGGTTGGAGATTTTGTTGTTAAGGATCCCGATTCATTGACAAAGATCAAATTTTCTTTGACTCAGATCGATTGTACTCACACAAAAGGGGGCCTCTGTGTAGATTCTGTTTTGATATGTCCCACTAGTTTAGGAAAACAGACGTTCTCTGTTGATGGTGAATTGCGCAAAATGTTTTAGCGTACAGATTATAAGAACGGAGTATTTATCTTAGTCGCTAGTTGCAACGAGGCAACTCCAATCATTATCGTTATAGCGACCAAAATGACAAGTTATGATTGTTGTGCCGGCACACTGGGCTATCTGGGTAATTATTGCTTTCCGGCAATATTATTCAAGGAGCTTTTTAGGAGCAGAGTTTGTATAAGCACCAGAGTTGTGTTATTTTTTTGTCTCGGTTTTGTGCTAATTGTTTTCTGAGATTTGTTTCATTCGAGTGATGGTGTGTATATTGTACATAGTATCATGAATGAAAGCTAGCTACAGAATATGATCAATGTTGCTTGCTTCACTTTCTTCGTACATCAGCAAAAAAGAAAACATTCTTTGGAGTAATACGAGGATCTTATTTACATAAATTACATACACATCCTTGAATTTTGTATCCACTCGCAACTTTTCGTCAAAATTCATAATTATCATTCTTCTCTTGCAAGAAAAAGGTGAAGATTATGGTTGAGAGGAACTTTTTGTTGCACAATCACCAACTTCATTAACTACTTGGGGTCCAATCTCCTGTTTTTGCGATATTGGAACAAGTTTAGAGTTGCTTCGCTTCAGGGCAATGTGAAATGCATGAATTCTTGAGTTGGCATTAGCCTTAAAACCCGACATCTTCTGAAGCAAAACTCCCTTCTTATGTAGATCACGAGTTCAGAAACTAGGAGGCATGCCACTGTAACACAACCTGAGAAAATAAAAAGCACCACAAAGGTTTTCATTGTGACTGTAGTTGGGGCGCCAGGGTTCTATCTGGAACCAAACATGTTGCACTACTAATCCACTGTTTCTGAATTTCTGGAATGGTGTTGTTTTCTGTCAGCTTAACTATGGCACTTGAGACATCAGAACTACGGGGGAACCTTTGGGAAACGCCCGCCCATGACAGACAGAAAAAAGATGTAAACCATATCTTAATGCAGTAAGTCATACTTCTTGAGTCGTCAGATGCTTACAAAAGTGAAACCTTCGGTTCGATAAGATGGCTCAATTGTCATGTATTTGCCACAGGTTTTTGACAACAAGAGCCTAATGTGGGGCACAACATCACAATACGCTGATATGCCTCCATTTTCACTTTTGAATGATAAATCAGCTTCACATGTATCTATAGAACTACAATTCCTTTTATTTGATAAGAAGAATCCTAAATTTATCATGAAACGAAACAAAAACGACCCTTCTTGTCACCCGACATGGTATACCTTCGCGAAAAGTTTATTCACATCTGGCACAGTAGGTCGAAGCCTCTGTACGACGAATGTTGATGATAAGCTGGCAGTAAGAGAGTTCAGCAGGCATGAGACAGAAGACCATGCCACCAAAATCAAACAAACCAAATTGGCATCGAGTCTTTGTCCTACATTCGAAATAAATCATTCACCAGATAAAAGACACGAGAAATCAGACTAAGTGCAATGCTGGTCTTCATGAATCATGTACGTACACTATTCGAATAAAATCATGCGTTGACCAAAATCTTGATTTTAATAGAGAAGAATAATGATCGGGTGCCCATTCCTGGAGCAATCTTCCATTATAAATTTTTTTTTTTGTTAGAGTGGATCCATTTGGATCATGGCAAGAAGGATAAACATCCATGTCCTATTTTTTCAAAGAGGAAAATTTACTGACAATCATTTTATAAGTTGGTTTTTTTTTTTTTTTGTTAGTTCTTGACTTGTTTGAAATTTTAACTTTTATGGACGTTTTTTTCTATTTGAATTACCTGAGTTAAATACAAAGTAGACTAAAATTTCAATGTGAAAAAATTTAAAAATAGAAGAATGTATCCATATATTATATAGTTTTATTTTTAAAAAAAAAAAATTTGTCGCCCGTACATAAGAATTTACTTTAAAATAAATAATCAAAATGCTAATAATATTTTATGTTAATTATACCGATATTGTGACTATAAAGAGGGTTTTTCCAATCAAATGGGTAATAGTTGGATGAATGTTATTATATTATTTACGTAGATAAAGAAATATTTATAACAATTCATAACTAGGTTATCATACAAATATTTCAAATATGAAATACTCGAAAAAATCAATTGCAAGATAATTATTATTTAATGATTACTGTAAGGTTTGAGATCTATTTTGTTTGACAGTAATGAGTATAATCGTATGTGACAGTAAATTTGAGTTTTATCAGAGTTAAGTATTGTGCGAAATGTTACGATATTTCAGACAACATGCAGCGGAATATTTAACTTTGTAACACAAATTAACTTTAAATAAATAGATAAACCAGACAATTTTGCACAAGTATAAATACGTGTTACTTGTGAGGTGTCTCAGGAAAAAAATAATCATTCGAAAACCAACGAGTTTACACAAAAATCAACACTAGTGATCTTAATCAAAAATCAATTTTCTCAACACGTTAAGAAAATAAAATGCTTTCAAAACAAAGAACAACACTAAAACATAATTAAGAATGCAAAAACGTGATGTCAAAAACTGGAGCAACAAAAACAAATCTTCAGTCAACTCCTTCACAGATGTTGTCTGCAGATATCTTCAACAATCACAACAACACGTGAAACTTCAAAATAGCAACGTCATTGTACAATGTTTTTCTCTGAAATCCACGACGTGCAAAGTGCACACGATATGCAGCCACGAAACTTCCAAGTGAAGAATGAAAAACAAAACCGTCGACTCCTTTCCTTGGCTTGTTTCCTTTATTTATAATTCACATCATCTCACAAGAAAATCTACAAGATAAGAAAATCAAGAGTTTTACTAGAAACAACTTCTTTTTAAATCAATAATTCAATATCATCAAAATCTTTATCATAAATATAATATCTAAAAATGATTTCAATCTCTTTTTTTTGCCTTTCTGGACAAAGTCAGGAAAAACATCATATTCTCTCCCTGAATGTGACAATGTGTTTCTTCCTAAATTTGATCAAGTTAGCACACATGTTATCAGAAATGTTAGCAACACAGAAGATAACACAAGACAAGTTCAAATTTTTTGGCAAAAATTTTCAGCTAGAGCATAAGGAAGAACATCAAAATGGAGGAACATAATAACACAAGCATAGAAAGATGATCGTGAAACATTATGAGGAATCACTGATCATTGTCAGTGTCATCTTTTTCCCGAGTTCCGGATGGACCAGCGTCATCACCATCACCATCACCATCAGTTTGTGCTTGTGCTTGATATCCCCCTTTTTGTCCAGATTGGACAACGACATCCAGTGGCAGTCTATACTCAGCAACAAGACCCTCATAGTATGCTAAGCCAGCTTTGGCTAGAAAAATCTTTGCAAGAGCATGATCAATTTGGGCCTATAAGACAGTAATGGAAAGCAACACATAGTCAGTGGATGGGTGCGTAGCTGGAGTGTCTTGGAGAATGTCAGTTGTAGCAAGAGAAGTGTGCGAGGTAGACCAAGGAAGATCAATCTTATAATTTCCCTTGAAGAAGGCCAGAGCGAGCTTAAATATGTCGATGATGTCAGAGAGCTGGTCATCAATATTCCGTACAAAGACTTGGGATACAAGCATCCTATAAATCAGTGAAGGGAATGAGAGATTCAATGCCTTGAGGCCGCCTTCAGCATATTGAAGCACATTTTTAAAGACTAGCTTCTCAAAATTAAACACTACATTTGTCCCAATGGAGTACAGAACCAATGCTTGATGTCAGGTCACAATGGTTGAGTTTGTGGAAGGTGTCCAGTTGCGGATGGCCAGTTTGTGGAGCACTGAGTAGAAAGAGGTCAAGTTTGCAGCTGATAATCGTTGTGGATGTGCTGAGAATTGAGTAACGAGACCCCCGGTGAGTGGAGGTGACAACATGAATTTCGGGGGGAAGTCCATCTTCATTGTCCATTGGTGTCTGCTAGTGCACATTAATGAAAACAGCATTGAACTTATAGATCTTGTTTCGGACAAATACCTTCCCATATTTGGCTGATCTTTCATCACCCACTCCTGGTGATAGATTGACATAAAATTCTAGTACCGGTTTGCGACTGTATGGTGTGACGACTGAGACTGTTGAATAGATATGGCAATGCTTGAGAAATGCGATCAGATTATGTCTTGCAAAAGAATCACCATCTACATTTTTTTCTTCGATGAAGTTTCGATTCGCATACAAGCACCATTGTGCAACTGATTCCTCCATGTAGAACTTGGTACTGAAAACCGTAGTCAGATCATACTCACTGAGATCAGTGTTGTCGTTAGTGTCGACAACATTTTTGACAACATCTGCATCAACAAGGGAATCTTCCCTACTTTCATCCATCATAGTAGTAGCGTCATCAAGGGCTTCATAAGTGCTTTGGGATAATAAGATCGAGTCTGAACTCTTAGGGCGACTGTCCTCAGATTCTTGCGTTGACTCATCACAAGGTTCATCATCGGGAGCTTTCACTGTGGGTGCAGAACTAGGAGGGATAGAAGTCTTATCTTTCTTCAGAGTGGCCATGAATTGGGCCAGTGAAATTTCATCTTCATCAGGCTGCTCAGGCTCCGTGGAGACACAGTGGCGGTATTGTCATCGGATTATGTAGCTTCATCAGACAAAGAGCTGCTTTTCTTTGCAGGTCCAACTTTCTTTCGGCCCACAGGTTCATAGTCGAGATCTTCATAGTCGTCTCCCAAGGTATTCTCTGGATCAGCAAGAGATGGTCTACTCGGCCCTTCTCCCTTGTGGCGAAATCGCTTGGATGTAGTCAGATCAGGGTTGTACCCAACCTGTCTTTTTGATCGTCGGAATTGCGGTGGAGGTGGACATGCCCTCTTGACAGCCTGTAAAATCAGGCAAATTATCAACATTAATTTCATTTCCCGGCTCGCCTGGGCAATTACTTCTAGTGGCACAGGTTCTTCAACAGCGGGTATCATCGCCAGAGATGGCTCAACTGTAGATGAGATGTTGTTGGAGTAGGGGCAACATCATCTCTGTGACCCATTTCGCTTCTGATGTCGTGTGGGTCGTATCCTCTTCCTACCAATGATACAGTTAATGATTGTAAGTAAAGAAGAAAAACAAGGAGACATCAGAGAGACAAGAGAAATTGCTCAGAAGGTAATCACGAAATCGTGCAAAAGAAAATATACAGATAATATGGGGTGATGGGGTGTGGAGTAAGATAAGTATGCATGCTCAGCACAACGGTAACAAAAGCAAGATTTACTCAATCAATTCCTGAGATCCTAACGGTAAAAAGTTTTAACGGGAAAATTTTAGTCGTTAATGTCTCCCAAAAAAACCGAGATAATTGCGTCCAATATCTTTTTAAAATAATTTTCAGAATTAAAACCCACATCGAATTAACACCACTGAACCATCAAAAATCACAAATATTGGATTTCTAGCAAAATCTGGATTTTCAGCCGAATTTTCTCTGTTGAAATACTCATATCCTTCTGACTCAACAATATTCAGAGTAATATATGCATGCATGTCCTAATTATGCCAAATAACATAATGTAACAGAATTAGAAACATGAAAACATGTATGAGATATGTTCACACATGAAGTGTTTTCGCAAATGTTGGCAACATCTCCTGATAACACGTCTAATTCCAAAAATTATAATGTGACTAATTGCATGCTACTTAAATGTATTTCCATGATAAATAAAATATTAAAATAAGGTGTTTCAGAATCTCCGGTGTACGATAATTAACATATAAGCTTTTTTAGTAAATTAACTAACAAAAAATCGAATGGTTATCCCCAGTTCTCTGCCTAACGCATAGTGTTATAGCTCTACCACAGGTTGGGTAATTTTTGAGGCCCAATAAAACTATTGTCCAGCCCAATCAATCATTATTTTATAGATACGGCCACTTTCTTCGGTTCGTATTCAGGGTGGTTCACTTTATTATTTATTTTATTTTATAACATGAAAATCCTCAATCATTACCTTTCAAAGTTTCGATCCGACTTAATCATCAAGGTAACGCGGTGACAACACTTTTCAGATAAATCATACTGGACAGCAGGACAAGTCTTGTACGACATGCTCGTTCGAGTTGGTAAAAAAAATTGAACACGTGATTATTGATCAAATATTCATCTAATCCATAAACTCGAATATCCCTAAAGACGTGGTTCACTTTCATCAACATGTTTGGAATACCAAAATAAATTATTTATTATATACACTAATTTGTATATAAAAAAATATCTAAATGGAATATTTTTGTAACGTGACATGCAAATATATCAAATATAAAGTAATGTAACTTTGGTGTGATAAATCTGGTTGGTTTTTTTACGCTACATCAAATGTGTCAGTTATATAAAAAAAAGCATAAAAATGACTAAAATCAGCTATAAAATTTTTTTTAGAAGTTTTAAAATAAAAATTAACGTGTTATCTCCTTTTCTCATCAAAATGAATGTTCTAGCGATCAACGAAGTTGTGATCGACACTACACAAAATTTGTATTACACAACATAACTGATCTATCCACTGAGTTGGTTATGCACACTATATTAAATGTATTAGTAATAAAAACAAATAAATTACACTAAATGAATAAAACTAGTTATATTAAACAAATTTTTATAGAAGTTTTAAAATTAAATCATATGTGTCATCTCTTTTATTTATTGAAAGGAATGCTCGGGTGATCTAAGGCGTTATTGGTAGACACTAAACAAGATTTATCGATTTATATTTGGTGTCGTGCACAACAGTGCAAGTGTCGCGCACAACTCGATATCTGCACTGTTGGATGAAGTACATCCTACTCATGATCCAATGATTCTACTATGCACAACCTCGTGATTGTTGGGATGCAACCAAAGTCTTACATTGGAAGATCTAGAGAAAGATCATGGGTTAATAAAGATGGAATGAAATCTCCATTGGTATGAGACCTTTTTTGTGTGGTTCCAAAAGCAAAACCATGAGGGTTAAAACCCAAAGTGGACAATATCATACCAGTGTGGAGATATCCGGATTCCATTGGTCCTAACAAGTGGTATCAGAGCCATGGTCTAGATTGAGCCATGTGGGTAGAATCCTCGATACCTAAACGAAGGAAGTAAGGGCTCCCGGTAATTAAAATCCTTGATTAAACTCTCGGGGTGGTTTATGCTCCCAGTATTCATGTAAGGCGTGCGCTCCAACGCAGTGAAGTGAATTAACCTCGATTGGAGGACGAATAAGGCTTGAGGGGAGGCTCGGACCATGAGAATAATAGTGGAACTTCGTTTAAGGGGAGGATTGTTGGGATGCAACCAAAGTCCCACATTGGAAGCTCTAGAGAAAGATCATGTATTAATAAAAATGGAATGATATCTCCATTGGTATGAGGCCTTTTGGGTGGTTCCAAAAGCAAAACCATGAGGATTAAAACCCAAAGTGGACAATATCATATCAATGTAGAGATATCCGGATTCCATTGATCCTAAGAGTGATGTGTACAGTAACTGATGCAAATCCAATATTTACCTAACACTAAATAACTTATTTGTTCACTAGGACCGTCTGATTGGCTCTACTGGCTACATTAAATATATTAGTAGTAAAAAACAAAAATGACTACCCCGATTTCATCCTTAAAAAATGAAATGGAGAGTAGACTCTTATTTCCATTTTTCTCAAGGAGAAAGTCTGCACAATCAATTAATAAATAAAAAATTCCACTAATATCACAATTCATTTCTCGTTCTGTTAAAAACAATAAAATAATTACATTCTAAATTTTAGCAATGAAAGATAACATTCTATTTCACAGACTTTAATTCTAATAATAAAATAAAATATCTTGCTCCAGAAATTTAGTTTCATTTTTAATTATATATCCCAGTTGTTTTAAAAAAATTTAAAGCTCTTATTTATAATTTTTAATGAAATTACTTCCATTAAATAAAATAAAAAAAGATACATGTACAACTACACTGAACATCTCAAAAAGAGAATCTACGATAATGAGCTCTATATCATAGAATCGTTACCACAAAGCATCAATAACCGAAATTGGACTAGGAATACAACCAAAGCTAAGAATCTTAATATTCTTGACTGACTTCCACTATCGGCTTTTCATTCTCGAACATATCAAGGTTCCTTGCATTCCAAATACCGTAAGACGTGGTTGTGCAAGTGCAACACATCTCAAAAAAATTAAAGCTCTTATTTATATTTTTTTAATGAATACTTTCCATTAAATAAGATAAAAAAACAGTACATATACAATTACACTGAACATTCCAATCAAAATTACAATAAAGCTCTTATTTCTATCCATTATACATATATGTAGTCCCAATTAAATCCGTGGGCCAAAGAGAGGACGTGTGTGGGACAGTGGGGTTTTTTTTAAAACTAATTTAATTTTAAAAAAATTTTCAAAAATAATTTTAAAAAAAATTTGCATAACTACTGTAATCCGCGTTTGGTAAGCGCGGACGGTGCTCACGCCACGTAGGAGTGTCCCCGCTCTGACGGAATATTTTAGCGACGGAATATATATCAAAACCGTCGCTAAAATTGAATCCGCGACGGTTTTTTAATTGAATCAGCGACGGTTGGGTATCTTGAATATCTAACAATAACAATCGCATCTGTCTGACTGATGAGAGAGCTGCACGCTGCGGATAATTGTATTAACGGCGTGCCGCATATAATAATATTAACAGTGTGCACATGTACGCCGCGGATAATCTTGAACTTTCAACGGCTTGCATTTTTGCAGCGTGCAATGTGCGCTGCGAAAAGAGAATTTGCGCGCTGCGAAAAGCCATTTTTGTTGTAGTGAAGACATAGAAAAAACCAGACAAAAAATTCATCAAAAAATAAGTTTTTCATGGCTTATCAACCAAAAGAGGCTGCGCATCTGATGATGCCAATCTTGAAATGATCATGGAACCAAAATTTGTGCTTCGTGAGACTGTGGAGAAGTCGTAAGACTAGGATATTTCAATTGAATGTTGTTCATTTTCCTCAACATCATTATGTGGTCGAATGTCATGTACAAGATGCTGCGGACCAACATTAAGCAAATTTGTACACCGTTTTGGCATTTTATATTTCACAAAATACTATACATTTTACTAGAATATTTTTAGTTTACTTTTTTCAAATAATATCACTTATATTGAATTTAAAAAATACAGTAGAAAGATACGATATTGTGAAATTAAATGACCTCTAGACTTATTCAATCTCAAAGCCCAATGCAATTCCTTAAAAAATAAGAGTAAGTCTCTTGTGAGACGGTCTCACGAATCTTTATCTGTGAGACGGGTCAACCATACCGATATTCACAATAAAAAGTAATATTCTTAGCATAAAAAGTAATACTTTTTCATGGATGACCTAAATAAGAGATCCGTCTCACAAAATATGATCCGTGAGACCATCTCACACAAATTTTTGTCCAAAAATAATGCAGGCAATTGGTTGACAAACTATTAATCATATTTATATTTCGTATATATACAAATAGAACTAAAAATTAAAATTTACAATAAAAGAGGCCCTTTGAAACTTGAGAAGTCCTCCATCCGGTTCACAAACCGTCAATAATATTAAATCAGCGACGGTTCACAAACCGTCGCTAAAATTGAATCAACGAATGTTAAATTGAATCAGGAAATGTTAAATCGAATCAGTGACAGTTAAATTGAATCAGGAACCGTCGCTGATTCAGTTCGTCGCTGATTCAATTTTAGCGACGGTTTTGATATATATTCCGTCGCTAAAATATTCCGTCGCGGACACTCCTACGTGGAACAAAGTCCGCGATTGGTAAGAGCGGACGCTGCTCCACGTGAGCATCGTCCGTGCTTACTAAACGCGGATTGTAGTAGTTTTGCAAAATTTTTTTAAAAAATTATTTTTGACATTTTTTTTTAAAATTAAATTATTATTAAAAATAACCCGGGACAGTGGGGAAGGGGGACGAAGGAAGAGAATTACACAGCTTTTTGAAGCCTAAATACACACACACTTTAATATATATATATATATCCTGTTGAATTTCACAATCCGCAGTACTTTTATATCATAAAGAGAGAAGCAAAAGGGGACAAATAAAATTTCACTGCCAGAAATCTCGAAGGAGAGAAATCAGAAAAGTCCATTACTACTGTGTCCGTATTGGAGAGAGTCAACTGACCCTTTTTGGTTTACGTGGGTTTCGACTACTCCACACAGTGTAGCGGTATTATCTTCGTTTTCTCCATTTTTTCTGGCTTTTCTTTTTTATTGACGTTTTCACTCTCTTTCTTCTCTCAGCGAGGAAATAATACCAACCTTTTTAGCGATTCACGTTTATTTCTCTCTTTTTTTTGTTTTTCTGCTTTTTGGGGGAGATACGACAACTAGCTTTTTGCAAGTCAAGCATGCAGATATGTGAACGAGTATAAAAGCAAGAAAGGTTCTCCAGATTAGGGTTTTCCTGAGGCATAGGGACACCCCGTTTTTTATCTAAAAAGATTGGATTTTTTGAGAGATTTTGGTGGGGGAGAAGAGAGAGGGTTAGAGAAGGAAGAGCTAAGCGGCGAAACAGAAAGGTTTTTCGCTTGCCTTCTTTATCTCTCTCAGTTTTTATTCATATAAAAGCAAAAGGTTTTAATTTTATGAAAGAGGGAGTTGGAGACATTTGGATTTAGGCCTTCTGTCTCCTCTACCTCTCCTTTATTTTAATCTCTCTGCTAGCGATTACTGTCCAAGCAAATTTCTCGTGTTTTTGGTGTTTGATTTCGAAAAATAAACATTGTATTAATTACGTTTGGAGCAACTGAAGTCCTGCCGCCGTATATACTAAGTTTCTCGGTGGTTTTAATGCTGCTTCTGAATCTTGTGGTGAGAGAAGTCAAGAGCCAGTACACCAGAAAGAATACAGGGAAGTAAAAAGGCAAGAGCCAAATCTGCAAGGTGGGGAATAAAAATATAAAAAAGACAATTAAAGCGGGTATTCATTCATGAATTTTGGAGATTTTCTTGATAACAATTCTTGTGGAGGTGGCGGTGCAAGAATTGTTGCGGAAATACCCTACAGCGACAGCGCCAGTATTAAAGCCATTACTTTAACAAGCAATATCAACAGCATGTCCACCGGTGCCATTGCTCAGCCCCGCCTTCTGTCGCAGTCTCTCGCCGCCAAGGCCGTCTTCAATTCTTCTGGCCTCTCTCTAGCCCTTGTACAACGCTCTTTTTCCCGTTATATATCGTTATATATACAAGTGTGGAAGGTTTTATATTTTTTAAATGGTTTCTTTAATTGGGCTTTTGTTTTTTGTTTTGGGCAGGACACAGGTGTCGGAGCTGGTCAAGGAGAGGTGGCGAGAATGGGGGAGACTTTTGAATTCAGTAATGTCGGCGGGAGGAAAATGAGAGATGAAGAGCACGAGAGTAGATCTGGGAGTGATAACATGGAAGGAGCCTCCGGAGATGAACACGATGCCGCGGACAAGCCGCCGAGGAAGAAAAGATACCACCGGCACACTCCTCAGCAAATCCAAGAACTTGAATGGTGTGGATTATTTATCGCTTTTAATGTTGCTTTTGTTGGTATTTTTTTTACCGATCTTTTGTTTTTGGATGTCTCTTTCAGTCTCTTCAAGGAGTGTCCTCACCCTGATGAAAAGCAAAGAATGGAGCTTAGCAAAAGGCTTTGCTTGGATTCTAGACAAGTCAAGTTTTGGTTTCAGAATAGAAGAACTCAAATGAAGGTACTAGAAAAGCCTTTTCGCCACTTTAATTTGTTGTTTATATTTCGTAGTCTCTTTGTTTCTCATAAGGTTGATTGAGAAATTTGAGTTCTTGATTCGATCAGACACAACTCGAACGCCATGAGAATTCACTGCTCAGGCAAGAGAACGACAAGCTCCGTGCCGAAAACATGTCGATAAGGGACGCAATGAGAAACCCCATCTGTACCAACTGTGGCGGTCCGGCTATAATTGGCGACATATCCCTGGAGGAGCAACACCTCAGAATCGAAAATGCTAGGCTAAAGGATGAACTGGATCGTGTATGCGTGCTGGCTGGAAAGTTTTTAGGCCGCCCCATTTCTTCGATGGCTGTGTCCATGATGCCGCCAATGCCTAATTCTAGCTTGGAACTTGGAGTTGGGAACAATGGTTTTGGTGTCTTGAACGCCATAGCTTCATCGCTACCATTAGGCGCCCCGGATTTTTGTGTTGGGATTTCGAACCCATTGCCTTTAGTGCCTTCAGATAAAGCTACGATGAATGTCACCCCAATCGAAAGATCTTTGGAGAGATCAATGTATTTGGAGCTTGCTTTGGCTGCAATGGATGAATTGGTGAAAATGGCTCAATCCGACGAGCCTCTTTGGGTTAGAACATTGGAAGGTGGGAGGGAAGTTCTCAATCATGAGGAATATTTAAGAACTTTTACTCCTTGCATTGGCATGAAACCGGCGGGTTTTGTTTCTGAGGCCTCGAGGGAGACTGGTTTGGTGATCGTAAACAGTTTGGCTCTAGTTGAGACGTTGATGGACTCGGTGAGCATTCTTGGTGAAATGTACTTAACGCATCACGTAATTTGAAAGTGATTGATATAGTTTTTTGGAGTTTAAAACTGTTTTTTATGATGGCTTTGTGATATATGTTTTATGTTTCTTGATTTTTACTATTTTCTTTGTCTCAATGTTGTGAGTAATTGAGGTTGTCTTATATTTGATAGAACAAATGGGCAGAGATGTTTCCATGTATAGTCGCTAGAACGACGACTTTGGATGTGATATCAAATGGTATGGGCGGAACAAGGAACGGCGCTCTTCAACTGGTAACGTTCACTGCGGTTGGCACACCATTTTTACGCTTTCTTTGTGCATCCGAATGAGTGATTCTTGAAATTTTGTTGTTTTATTATTCTGTATTAGATGCAAGCTGAAATCCAAGTACTGTCACCATTAGTTCCGGTTCGAGAGGTCAACTTTCTTCGGTTCTGCAAGCAGCACGCCGAGGGTGTGTGGGCAGTTGTTGATGTGTCGATCGACACCATCGGAGAAAATTCTGGTAGTGTCCCCACGATTCAGAACTCTCGGAGACTTCCCTCTGGCTGTGTGGTGCAGGATATGCCCAATGGCTATTCTAAGGTAATTATTTCTTTCTCCTAGTACATGCATGTATGGCTTATTTTGTTGGCTTGTTACTTATTGCACACAGCTCAATACTTGTTTTCTTGACATTTATTGAGCCTCTCATAGGTTGGTGTCTCTCACCTTATTGTGTTAAATAAGTTTGTTGAAGCAACTCCTCCTTTGGGACTTAGTTGTGAACATTGAATACTTCTACTCGCATTCCAAAATCGTGCATTTCTTGATTCAAGATTCAAAATCTTGGCTTCATCGTCATTCAAGATTCAAGAAATCACTAATTTAATTCACTAGTAGCTCGACTTATCGAATCTTACGATCTACCTAACCTTTAAAATGGATAACAACCAATGCTTATGGTGGCTCAAATTTTTCGTTTTCCATGATTTAATGGTATATATTTAGCTCACGAAAAGTGTATTTTAAGTTACATAGAGTAGAATGGGATACTTCTCTTGCGACAGAACTATAGTTTCTGGGCTCTTGTAAGATTATATTAAAATGAAAAAAAAAATACATAGATCCAAATGGGGTAATTGAGGTTAACCCCAATAATTAATATAAGCCTCCCACTATTTTTGCTTCTTGGGTTGCATTAATATCATACGATTTGGTAGTAAAGGCTCTGATTTAAGAATTTGATAGTTCTATTCCAACCTCTGATTCTGTCTCGATCATCGCCATGTATATGTATATTTATTTATTATTCATAATATAATAATTAATTATTGAACTGTGTATTAACTGGTTCCAGCTCCATGTACTTGTTTCTGTAATCAACACCTTGTCCGTATCTCTCAGCCTCTAAATCTTTCATAATTTTGTGTACCCTATATATATATATATATATATATATAGGCTTCTATTATATGTTTTGGTGGAACCCACTAGTTTACAAGGTGGGACAGTTGCATCCTGGAAAAATAAAAAATTTCTAAAATTTTATTTATGATTTTTTTATTTTAAGAACATCGTAATTCTTGGGTTTGTGTGTCTGTTTTGAGTGTTGGTTCTACTTGGAAATTTTCACCACAAAGAGAACCCAAAAGTGAGAGCAATGCGTTTGTAACAGTTGAAAATAATGTCATTGAGGCCAAGTCAGTTTTTAATTATTTATGTTTCAAGAAAGTTTAGTGAAGTTGATTAATGGCTTGTTGTTATGTAGGTTACATGGGTGGAGCATACTGAATATGATGAGAGCGTGGTTCACCAGCTCTATCGAGCTTTCATCAGCGCTGGTATGGGATTTGGTTCGCAACGATGGGTCGTCTCCCTGCAACGCCAATGCGAGTGTCTCGCCATCCTCATGTCTTCTGCCGCCCCCTCTAGGGATCAAGCTGGTAACAAACCTAGTCGATCATTTTTTTATGATAATCCCTTTTGTTTAGTTTAAAACCTCCTTGTAAAAGCATACATTGGTATAATTATTAAAAGTAAAGCTGATTCTTATTAGATATAAAAGGGAAATTCTTTTGAAAAAATAATTATCGAATACTACTACCCCTTGGCCCTTTGTCACATTCAAAATTAAGATTATGTTGTGACAACAGCCTAGCTAGCTACATTTTTCTTGCAATGAATGCGATATTAATTCCACATGCAGCAATAAGTAGTGGTGGACGTAGGAGCATGCTGAAGCTAGCACAGCGCATGACCACCAACTTCTGCGCTGGTGTGTGCGCTTCCACAGTTCACAAATGGAACAAACTTCGTACCGACAGTGTGGGCGAGGATGTCCGAGTCATGACTCGGAAGAGCATCAATGACCCTGGTGAGCCACCTGGCATCGTGCTCAGTGCCTCGACCTCCGTGTGGCTGCCGGTGTCGCCTCAGAGATTGTTCGATTTTCTGCGAAATGTAGGGTTGAGGTGCGAGTGGGATATCCTCTCCAATGGCGGACCCATGCAAGAAATGGCGCACATTGCCAAAGGACAAGATCATGGCAACTGCGTTTCCCTTCTACGTGCCAGTGTAAGTCACTCGTCTTAATCTAAAAATAAATACAAAATTTTTAAGTGGTTTATTTATAATTTCTATTATATTTTATCTTTTGGTATGTATGAATGATATGTGTAGCTTAAGTTCGTCAAAGTTATAATTATATTTGATGTTTACTTTAGAATGGCGGTGTTATATATTTTATCATATCATACGTCTGTCTATTAAATTCAATTTCTTTAAAATATTGTAAAAGTCAAATTCTAGTCAAACACATGTCAACTTCTCCGCCGACATCATGGGCCAAAAAGTCAAAACCATGAGTTGACCTCTTTTTAAGACCCGTGACGAAGCCAGGAAAAATCCTTGAGGATACTGAAGGGGTCTTTCTGTAATCTCTTCAGGCCACTAACGCTGACCCAAGCAACATGCTGATACTCCAGGAGACATGCATAGACGCGGCGGGGTCGCTTGTGGTTTACGCGCCAGTGGACAATCCGGCAATGCACGTGGTACTGAACGGTGGGGATCCTGCTTACGTGGCGCTGCTGCCCTCTGGGTTCGCCATCGTAGGAGATGAGCCCCGGCCCAAGAGCAAAGACAGCCCAGCCCGTAAAGTGAATGGGTCACTTTTGACAGTGGCATTTCAAATCTTGGTGAATAGCCTTCCCTCCTCCAAGCTCACTCTAGAGTCTGTGGAGACCGTCGATAATCTCATATCCTGCACCGTGCAGAAAATCAAGGCTGCCCTTCAATGCGACGCTTGATTCAATCATCCTTGATGTGATTTTGTCATGGACCCTGTGTTCATTAATTTGTTGTTGTGAATTTAAAATGTGTATGTATATCTATCCATCCACTCACGATTTAGGGGGGATGATCGAGTCAAGAACGAACCGAGTGTCGGAACACCCGCAGGCTCTTACCCCGTCTCGCTCGCTCGATTGCCGGTGGTGGGTGGTGGTTCGGGTATTGACTCAAGACTACCCCTTGAGTTGGTTTTGAGTAGCGTTTGCGTGTGGTTGTGTGTTTTTGCTTGTTAATGAATTAGTTGATGTTGCTATATTGAGTTTGACTTCCAAAGTCTTCATTGATTTTTAATGCGCTTGTTTGTATTTTTCTTCTTATTCTCAACTGTCCGCATATATAGGGTAATAACAAACTATCATTCTTGACATACACAAGAATTAATTACATCATGAAATTTCACGAGAAAATTTGGCAGTCTGTGAAATTAATGGGTATTTTATATTCACAATAACTTTCTTCGACATGTTATGAATTTTATACTGAGAGATAAATGACAAATACATGAAGTATAAGAGAGAATTAATATTTCTCTTGAATTGTGGCGACAAGTCTAACTGTTAAGATTGTAACTTGGACTTAACTCAACCCCAAAAGCTAGCTCAAGGGGGAGGATTGTCCAATAACATATATATAACTCCCAAGTATTTTATCCAACCGATGCGGGATAACTAACACACCCTCCTCACGCCCAGGACTGAACATCTAGAGCGTGAAGTTTACAAATGACCAAATTATGGGCAGAACAGGTGATCCAACTATAGGCAGTCTAACACATAACAGTAGAACATGAGCTCTGATATCATGTTAAGATTGAAACTTGGATCTAACTCAACCCCAAAAGCTAGCTCAAAGGGGGAGGATTGTCTAAGACCATATATACAACTCCCAAGTATTTTATCCAACCGATGTGAGACAACTAACACTAACAATTATAATGTCAACCATAGTTATATTTATGTTTCAATTTTAATGCGTGCAATTCATGATTTTAGTTATGTTCTCCATGGTTTTGTTTCGAGTTTCAGTTTCAGTTTCAGTTTCAACTCGCAGGTTATAGGAATCTGTAAATTTTTTGTTACAATACAAGGGTTTTTTGAGACCAAAACCCAAGATTTTTATGAGCTATAAATGGTCAAAAGAGGATACGACTCCTCCAATCAAAATTTTTTTTTCTCATGCATGAATGTTAAACGTAAATGTGAATGTGAAGACTTTTTTATGAATGAGCTGCAACTGAACTTTGTGAATGAGTTGAATTCGGTTGATCTATAAAGGCTTTGTAGCTTCTTTAAATGCCGATTCGGTGACAGATTCAAAAAGGTGGATTTGGACCATTACTATGATTTTCTTCGTATGGGTCCGGCGAAGAATTGATCCAACATCCGAATGTGAAGTTAGGACTTTGAATTATTGCTTTGTGTTTGTGCATTTCATCAGCCAAGAAAGACGTCTTAGACGGTTGGTTGGTTGGTTGGTTGGTTGGTTGACAAATGTACTCACCATTTGTCTTTGTTCAATTTGCTGTAAAATACGAATTAGTCTACGAATCGAAAATTTATTAATCCGTAGAAATTTCCGTTGATATTTTCGAGTTTTGTGATAAAAAGAGAAAAAAATTAGATATAATTAAACCCCTGATAAATAAAAAATAAATGGTATGTTATTTCCGCATGTCATGAAGTCCTTGGATATATACTGTCGTTCACGGTTTGTTTCCCGAGTAGGTCTCCTGTGAGACGGTCTCGTGAATATTTATCTGTGAGACGGTTCAACCCTACCGATATTCATAATAAAAAATAATATTTTTTCATAGGAAGATCCAAACAAGAGATCTGTCTCATAAAATACAACCCGTGAGGCCGTCTCACACAAGTTTTTCTCTTGTTTCGTCCGTGAAAAAATAAGCAAGGGTCGCCCATAATCTTATTAGGGTGTCTTGTTTTAATGCTCGTCCTATGATCTGAACTTTTCCTCCATATTTTTTTTAAATGCATTGAATGAAGATTGTAACTCTCTAGATTCCTAATAAATTTATTTCTTCCTCGGGAAAAAAAAAAAACATAATTGGGAGGTATTTTAAGGTTGAAATGTGCGCGCTTTATTTTTAAGCAGCACCGCAATCAAAGGAGTCGAGAAATGGTTTTGGGCTTTCTAGATGAATCCAATTGTAACCCATCACATGAAAGTGGGCCAGTGCAATTTTTGGACCCCAACAATGTCTTTCTAACAGAGAATTAGAATCCCATGTACCTAAATTTTGTATTTGATATTAAATATCAAATTAAAAATATAGTTTTCATATATATATATATATATATATATTCAACGATCCAGATGAGTCAGATATGGCTAAACAAAAATTGACACAATATTTAACGAGCCGCGCTTTAGTTGATATCTATGCACGGTTAATTATTCGTTACATATCTCCGTTAGCTCAAGAGTTTACACAATGCAGATAACAAAATCAATAATTAAAATATTCCATGTTAAAAAAAAGAGTTAAAAATAATTCTGAAAATAGTGGTAATAAGATTTTAAAAAAGGCAAAATTTGACATTTAAACCAACTAAAAAAAATTTTAATAGAAAAAAAAAATTGACCTTTAAAAAAGTAAGTTATTACCTGATATGATTTTTATGAACTCAAGCGCATATTTGGGTTCCGTCGTTCCAAAATGTACTCTTTTCCTTCAAAGACTTTTGTACCAGATTCATGTATATTACATACACATAATATTTTTACAGATATAAAATGTCTCATTAAAGTGTCGAACAATCCGTCCCGTCCACAATGTAAAAAAAAAAATACAAAAACAACGTTAATACTTGAGAATTTTCTGCGTTCTGTTTGGGACCGTTTAGACTGCGTCCTAAAAGGCCACTAAAGCCTAAAGCCAAAATCCAACCAACCAAATTTTCATGGTAGGACATGCTGATTCGACAGATCTTATCCGTTTTGACGACTCTAAATGAAACCAAGACTTCATAGTGAATGAAATTATATATAATTCCGATAATATGTCAATCAAGTACACCAATTAACATATCAAAATATAAAAAATATAGCGAGCTATAAAATTAGAAAATTTATTTTAGTTATTGAAAAGGTTTCATAATTAATGAAAAAAAAAAGAAAAGAAAAATAAAATTTTAGAATAACAAGTGAATTTTATTTTTATTTGGACTAATATATGATTATCATACATATAATGGGCCAAAGTTCTTTAAAACTAGCTTTAGTAGGCCTAACTTAGGATTTATTGGGCTGCTTTTAATATATTGGACTTTGTTAAATATTTATTCGAAACTTTAAACGGACCAAACTACTACTAAAAATGTAATTGTTCCTTTAATGGAATCCACAGTACATTTTTTGCGCTTCTTGGACTTGATTCGTAAGTTCTGTTTGAAATTAAAGCTATTTCAATCCAACTGCAAGCCCATTCTCAAGCTAAATTGATGCTTTTATGGCATAATAATATACACACACACAATCAATGGAGATAATCTGATGACGTAATTGCAATAAATATTTCTTCAATTTTTAAAAATAAAATTATATGTCAATAAAATGATAATTAAATCTTAAAAAAAAATCTATGATAAAATATATAGGCGTATCTACGATCTAGTTTTTTTTTTAATTTTTTTTAAACTTCGAGTGGATCAATATAATTTTTTTTTTATTTTTTTAAACTTCGTTTTTTCATATTAAAAGCTCCGGAATCAGTTTATTTCCCATGTTCAAAGCGATTTATGACGTTTTGACACTCAAAATTTGAGTCACATCGAGATTTGAGTCACGTCAAATCAAATCATATGATTGTGATATATAATTTGAGTAAGTCTTTGGCTGAGTAAGTCTTTAGTTTGTAAGATATTGCAGTGACATATATATGTTAGATGATTTATTCGATTTATATTTAAAATAAAAAATAATATTTTTTACGTAATAAATATTATCTTTTTATAAGTTTGATGAATATGAGATTTGTTTAATAAAATTTAATCGTGAGACGATCTTATGTAAATTTTATGATATAATTTTGACGATAAAAGTATCTGATTTTGAGTGCAGCCTTTCATCTCCTATTGTTAGGGGATAAATTTATTCTTCGAAACTTTTGTTCTGAATTTGTTGGTTTATCTTTTACGTGCCAACATTTTCCATGCTTGATCTTCTATTTTAGAACATCACATCATTTCAAATTAAAAGTCTTCTACAGTACCATATTTTTAGAAACCACGCACATTTGTGTCATTTGTAGAGAATTTTATGACTAATTTTAAAAAATACAGAGTTTTTTAAGAAATCATTAATTTCACATAATAACCAAGAAGATGTGTGTTTTCTAGATTTTCGTAAAGATTAACAAATATAATATTATATATGATTTATTCCACAATATAATTCTGTATTTTGCATAGATATATATCCTATCTTATTAAGTGTGATGATATGATAATAACTACTTAGAGAGGACACCAATTTTTTTTTTCAAATTTTACATTTATATTATATTAATATTATACTTTTGTTTTTTGTTTTAAATTTCACACACTTTTATTTTTATTTATTTCAACCATTCAAATATCAATTTAGTCTTCCATAATTTGTAAAATTTCACTTTAATATTATCTATCGAAAATTTTCAACTCCCACCGTCCGATCAAGCTTCCCCCAATAAGCGCGAACCACGACACACGGTACTCAAAACACGTAGAAACTCTCAGAAACGCAAAATGTCCCATAGAACGATGTCGTCTGATAGCAACACTTCAACGCCTCCGGGGGCGGTGGATTCCACGCCGTTGCTCGATGACCAGACCTTACGCCCTCGTCCCCGCTTCCTCCGCCGCCCTCCCAGCCTCCGCGGCGCTGCTCGCTTCCTCCGGAGGGCAAGCAGCCGCAGCCGCGTGATGCGGGAGCCGTCCGTTCGTGTGCGTGAAGCTGCTGCCGAGCAAATCGAAGAACGGCAGAGCGATTGGGCTTACTCTAAGCCGATAGTGATACTGGACCTTGTTTGGAACCTTGCCTTCGTGATTGTCTCGATTTCGGTGCTGATTGTGACACGTTATGAAATGCCTTCGATGCCACTGAGGCTGTGGATTGTCGGCTACGCTTTGCAGTGCATTCTGCACATGGTGTGCGTGTGGACGGAGTTTAAGAAGAGGTATTCGCAGCGGAATTCGGAGGGAAGTGAGAGGGGACAATTTAGGTATACTCGTAATTTCACGAATTCAAGCTCCGGAAGTGATGACGTGGAGTCTGGTGATTACGACACTGAACGCCGGCAAAGTGATGACGAAACTAGGTACTTGGGGGCTTTTGTGGTTTGTGTGTGTGTTTGTGTGTTCATTTTTTTGTTGCAATTCTATAGGTCTTTCAATTCACATTGAGAACAATGTAGTATATGCAGTTACTAATATTGCATAAGCCAAGTCTGTATAAATATCTAGGACTGGTTCAAATGTGTAGTTCTAAGATTGTGGAATTGTAGATGCCGCACTTGGGAACTTGACTATAGACTCGATTAAACTGAATGGTCTTCTGAAAGAGACTTGAAATGGTTTGGTAGTAGATAAATTGTTGGTATGCTGCAGCTAATGCTAGTTGGATTTTTGAGAATTTTTTACTCGGTAAAATGCTAATAATGAAGCCTTTTGCATAAATTGCTTGAATAGGAAATTTGATGGTTTACAGTGAGCTAATTTAATGACGTGAAAGGAGAACTTTTGCTGTGGTGATCTTGTTCTCGTTAAATTTCAAGGATAACTTTTTTGTTTTCCACTCATCTAAAGCCAGTAGCTGTATAAATTTTCCTAAAATTTCTTATTTGCATTGTTCTGATGTCGGGTTGCGCAGGTAGAGGGAAATGACTCTAGAGAATGCATATTTGCACCTCAAGTACCCTCTTAGTTTCTCTTTTCCAACCTTTTCCTCTTATCTTATGAATTGAATGGCCACGATTTTATTCAAACAGTACCAGACCTGAACAGTCTTACATTTTTCAGCCCATTATATTTGTTTTGCTTTTAAATTCATTTGTTTTTTCCTTTTAGTTGACAGAGGTCCAGTCTAACTTTCCAATTAAAATTAAACACCAGCAAGCGTTAGATTGGAAGTTATATTTAATGTCGAACCTTGAGAAATTTGGTTAATATCATCTCTTGATGTTTCTTTTGGCAGTGTGGCTAAACATCTGGAGTCTGCAAATACCATGTTTTCATTCATTTGGTGGATAATTGGGTTCTATTGGGTTTCTGCTGGTGGGAAAAGCTTGACTGCTGAATCACCTCAGCTTTACTGGTTTGTGTTAATTTATGAACCTGTATGGATTGATACTATTAGCAACCTTTCAAATACATTTTTATTTCTATATGACTACATGACTGTTGACCTATTAATGATTTCTGTTGCAGGCTTTGCATCACATTTTTGGCCTTTGATGTGTTCTTCGTTGTTATCTGTGTTGCTGTGGCATGTGTCATTGGAATTGCTGTTTGTTGTTGTCTACCCTGTATTATAGCAATCTTATATGCAGTAGCAGATCAGGTAACTGATGTTGAATAATTTTATACAGCTATCTTGCTTCGATTGGTACTTTGAGTCGTATCCTTCTTGTTTTAACTATTAGGCTGCGTTTGGTTTGGAGGATAGGATAATGAAATGATTAAGAGAGAAATGATAAAAAGAATGATTGAAGTAGAAATATAATATATAATGATAAAATAATATTATGTTTGGTTTGATGGATAAGAATGTGATAACTAATAATTTTTTGATGAATTGACAAAACTGCCCTTCTAATTGTGTGTCGGTGGGGGGCGGCGGTGGCGGTCGGTCGGAAGCGGCGGCGGCGGTCGGCCGGAGGTGGCGGCGATCGGTGGGAAGTGATGGCGGCGGTCGGCCGGAGGAGGCGGCGGTCGGCCGGAGGAGGAGGCGGCGATCGGCCGAAAGTGGCGGCGGCGGTCGACCGACGGCGGCTGTCGGCCGGTGGTGGCGGTCGGCCGGCGGTGGGCGGTCGGTGGAAAGAAGTGGTGGTGAGTTTGAATTTAGGAGAAGGGTAAAATTGGAAAAATAGGATGGATTAAGAGTGGGATAAATAATCCTAGGGGATAAGGAGGTATTATTTTAACCTACCTAATATAACCTAATCATTCATAGGAGGGATAGACTTGGTTAAATAATCACCCGTATTAAACATGTGATTAGGTGGGTTAAAAAAAATAAACCCACCTAATCACCCCTACCAAACGCCCCCTTAGATTATGTTTGGTTTTGGTTGGTTGCTTTAACGGATAATCAAGTGATTTATCAACACTCTTTTTGAGTTACTTGGGATGTATACTTTCTATGTATCATGTCTCGAGGCCGGCACATGAGAATGATTTGCCTTGACTATTCTGTTGTTACTGGCATATATTGTGTATGGAAAGAGTGCTCATAGCTTTTATCACAGTTTTTTTTGCTATCCTAGTATCCTACAAATTTCTTGTAGTTGCTAGTGGTTTTACTCTAAGTTGACCAATGTTTGATTCCAAATAATGATTAGAAAAATTAAAAAAGGGGTATGATGTCAAGGATCAAGAGGATAAGCATGCCTTTGAGTTGTTAACAGTTAACTTATCCTTCACACTGTGCTCATTATAGAGTTTAAAAGTAAATGTTCAACCGTCTACCTCCCCCACATGTTATAATTTTGAAATATCCTGCACGCTTTATCTTCTTTGACGAACCGATATTTTATTAAATTAGAAATGGCTTAATCAGACTCATTTGTACGTACTTCGTCATAGGGGAAGTTAGTCTCTTATTAATTTACAAAAATAGTGGAATTCTTTTGCTGTAAATGACCTTGGAAGCATGCTAGAACTTAAGTTCTAGGTAAAGCAGTGGTGCTGTTAGATATATTTCACTTGATTTTCGAAGTTTCTAATTTTGCAAGTTGATTTGTGTTGACTTCGATTCCATGGTAATGGTATGCATGCTGGTAAACCTAGGAAAAGAAAATTTTCCAATCTTATGCTGTCCATTCTCTGCAGTAAAGTGATTTTTCTTCTTCTTATTTTTCCTTTTTGTTTCTTGCTTTATGGCTTCAGGAAGGAGCTACTAAAGAAGACATCGAGAGGCTACCTAAATACAAATTCAGGAAAATTGGTGATTTTGAGAAGCAAAATGGAGAAATACAAGAATCGTTTGGAGGGATAATGTCTGAATGTGACACTGATTCCCCCACAGAGCATGTTCTTCCCCTGGAGGATGCTGTATGTCTGCTTATACTGTCTTTACTTCTGTCTACAATTTCTGAATTCAATTAAATCTTCTCCGTGTCCTTAATCCTTTAGATTCCTCTTTATTGGGTTGCAGGAATGCTGCATTTGTCTGAGTTCCTATGACGATGGTACTGAACTGCGTGAACTCCCTTGTCGCCACCATTTTCACTCGGCCTGCATCGATAAGTGGTTGTATATGAATGCCACCTGTCCTCTATGCAAGTTCAATATACTGAAAAACGGTAACCAAAGCGGCAGTGAAGAAGTATGATCGACAAAAGGATTAGCCATCATACAGGATGCTCGAGTGTCTCCGAAGTTGTTCGGTCATGTTGGGTGGAAACATATCCAGCTTTGAGGAGGCAATGGCTGTTTGTTTGCGTATATGGTTTTTGTTTTAATAATATAATTAAGGAACTTCTTGTTTCTATCACTTTAGAAGTGGAGTTGAATCTTGAAATTACTCTCGAATTCTGAAATGTATGATATGTATGTAATATTACTTAGTGTTTTGTATTGTCAAGGGAAATTACACGTTACTGATGCATATCAACTTTAGAATGGAAAGTCGTAGTAGTTTATCAGCTGCTAGTGCGAAGCTTTATTGTAAAGCGTGGAACTTGAATGTTCAAAGCAAAATCAAGATATTATTGTGGAAGCTTGTTCCCGAGATATTACAGCCATATGGCCAGTGCTTTCTCTTTTTAAAGGTCACACTTTCGTGGACCTTATGAATTGGATTGTTAGCAATTGGTTAGGCGATGATCTTTGTACCTTTACGATGGTCTATTGGAGTATTTTGTTATCACAATCAATATTTGAAAGAAAGATTGTATCGTCACGGGATATGGTCTCTAGGGACCGTTTTTGCTCTGTCAAAAAAGGACTCCTGGAACATTCCCCTGTCTCAAACACACATATGGAGAGCAACTCCTGATGGGTCAATAAAGATTAACGTGGATGTTTGCGGTTATCAGGGGATCCAGACCATTTTGGAGTAGGAATAGCTGTTCGCGACAATCATGGTAATGTTCTCATGACTGGAGCAACCAGTTTACGGGGTATTTTCTCAGTCGATTTGGTGGAATGGTTGGCAATTCAAGCATGCCTTAAATTTGCACTTCAACATGGATGATCTAATATAATCTTGGAATCGAATGCTATCAACGTTATAAAGTCAATTTCTCACCCATCCCAATTTTAAATATCTATGGAAATTCAAGTAAACTTCAACACTTTTGCCTTTAAATATCATATTTGTCTTTGACTACGTTGGATTTGGATCATCTGTCTTGATTGAAAAAATAAGGTGTTGTGCATTTTTTACACGAGGTGATCAGCTGATAGTCTCGTTTCATCCGACAACTTTTCGAATTTATCTGAAATTGTGTGAGGTTCACAAAATGATCAATTGATCATCTTATGTAAAAAGTGCATAATATATAATATTGTGTTTTTAACACAACAGGTGATCCAAATCCGACCACGTTGTGTTAAAAAAAATGTCCAAAGTCAATTTTCATATTCTTGCATAAACCTTCTAAGAAATTATGTTTGCCTTTTAAAGTGCTTGCTACACGTCTACACTTTTATATAATGAGATGAGATGAGATTATTTGATAAGGATTAATTATAGTCTTTCGTAACATTTCATTTAGATCCTATTTAGATTGATAAAGCTGACTGACTTCAAATTGTTTGATTTTTTAGACGACAAAATTAGATGAATTTTAAATCAACTAATTATATAAAACTTTTAGTAATTGTGATAGCTTTTAATTTTCAAATACATATGTTGTTTTGAAATTAATCTACGAAGTCTTTTCCCAAATCAGATAACTTTTCAAATCAAATTCATTAATCAAAACACAAATTTATAGATTATTAACAACTTGTCATATTTAGATTCAATTAATCTTTATAGTAATTGGGAGTAACTTCAAGATTTCAAATATTCGTACGTATTGTTTTGAAATGTTTTTAAAATCAAATCGATCAAATTCACTTATCAAAACACAAATTTATAGATGATTGACAACTTGTCTTGGACACAATGGATCTTTCTAACCAAATATGTGCAGTTAATTTCACAAAATCAATGTTCGACATTAGAACATTGATTTTTACAGAGTAAAAACCCATTTCTATCTATAGAAGACTGGAATCCCCGTGACGATCCCGTTAGACACTTTGTTCTCCACCGGGAAACCCGTCCACGGCCTAGCACAGCTGGCGGAACAGCGAGATTTGCCGCTTCCGCCTCTCACTTTCACTGACAAATTCACGATCCCATTCTTCTCCCCGCTAGCGTCCCTCAACCTGTAACTCAAGAAACTCATTGAATTCTCCGGCAGGAACCCGCAGGAGAAATCCGTAACCGGAATATTCGCCGATCCAATTGCCTTGTTACCGGAATGCGCTTCCACGGTGATGAAACGAGCATGCACCGGAAGCTCCATCACTAGCTTCTCGTTCCATGAGGGGCAGCTCCCTCCCTGCGTATCCATACCCGTTGAACGGGAGTTAAACGGGTCGGATCTGAGGACGACAAACGCGTTCTTCTTGACGGGTTGCCTCCTGTTCATGAGCAATCCTTCTGCAGATATCACTGTAACTTCGATCACCATTGTTGGGGCCTTTTCCATTATTATACTAAAAAAATGGGAATTGGGAATGGGTTTAATTTGGTGCGTGGAATGATATAATGAAGATTATTGTTGGAGATTTCGAATACTTTGGAAGTATGTATAGGGAATGATCGAAGGAAGGGAAATGGAAAGAAGAGAGAAAGAGTAAGGCTGTTTCTGTGGTGCGGCCATTTTCCAGAGGGAAAAGGGTTGGAAACACCAATTTTAATAAATTCTTTTTTTTATAGGAAAAAATAATTCAAACATTGCGTGTGTTCCATGAGACCTTATCCATATGTCATGTCCTTTTCAACAGCTATTTTGTTCTGCATATGTCGATTTAGATTGATTTTTTGATATTTACGTAAACGTGTACGATAAAATATATCAAAATTTTATATATTTGTTTTTATAACGAATGATGATGTTTATTAAAACTAGCAATCATGTGCCATATGTATGTATGTTGTTTATGTATGAGAGTTAGTTTTTTATGTATTGATTTAAAATCATTTCAAAAAATTATGTTGCTCGGAGATGAATAGGCTCTTTTAAAATTTTTCTTTATAACGTTAGTAAATAGTGCGACCGATCTTGATAGTGCTAACTATAGAAGACCTGATTTTCTCGATAATTAAGAGACGGTCGAGCCACATATTTTTTAATTTTCATTTGATGTTCAAGTCTATCAAGCGTTTGTCGCAACGTATTCATGTCTCCAAATAAACATCCTGCTCAGTCTATCTCGAGGTTAAAGTTTATATAAATATTGTAGAAAAATTACACGTAAAGTTGAAAAAAATTTCATTTCTATTTCCCAGCTGCAATAGGTCGTCCTTTCAACCAAGATCATAAATTTATCAGAAAGATTGAAAGTCCGGTCCCAACCGAATTGCACTGCTTCAATGGTTGTAAAATATAAGGGTATGGGTGCTTGTATACCAAGTCCAGTTCGGCAGAAACAGCAGAATCTCTAGTCAGATCTATGAGAAGGAATATGCCCTCGTCTGATAATAGATGTCATTCGAAGTTGTTAGCTCTCTTTGCTGCGACAAGGGTGTTTAATAGAAGCATAGCCATAGTCATAGGCCCAACTCCGCCGGGAACAGGGGTTATAGCGGGAAGATTTCATTCTACCTTGTGGGGCACTGCCCCATGAAATGACTACCCCGATTTCATCCTTAAAAAATGAAATGGAGAGTAGACTCTTATTTCCATTTTTCTCAAGGAGAAAGTCTGCACAATCAATTAATAAATAAAAAATTCCACTAATATCACAATTCATTTCTCGTTCTGTTAAAAACAATAAAATAATTACATTCTAAATTTTAGCAATGAAAGATAACATTCTATTTCACAGACTTTAATTCTAATAATAAAATAAAATATCTTGCTCCAGAAATTTAGTTTCATTTTTAATTATATATCCCAGTTGTTTTAAAAAAATTTAAAGCTCTTATTTATAATTTTTAATGAAATTACTTCCATTAAATAAAATAAAAAAAGATACATGTACAACTACACTGAACATCTCAAAAAGAGAATCTACGATAATGAGCTCTATATCATAGAATCGTTACCACAAAGCATCAATAACCGAAATTGGACTAGGAATACAACCAAAGCTAAGAATCTTAATATTCTTGACTGACTTCCACTATCGGCTTTTCATTCTCGAACATATCAAGGTTCCTTGCATTCCAAATACCGTAAGACGTGGTTGTGCAAGTGCAACACATCTCAAAAAAATTAAAGCTCTTATTTATATTTTTTTAATGAATACTTTCTATTAAATAAGATAAAAAACAGTACATATACAATTACACTGAACATTCCAATCAAAATTACAATAAAGCTCTTATTTCTATCCATTATACATATATGTAGTCCCAATTAAATCCGTGGGCCAAAGAGAGGACGTGTGTGGGACAGTGGGGTTTTTTTTAAAACTAATTTAATTTTAAAAAAATTTTCAAAAATAATTTTAAAAAAAATTTGCATAACTACTGTAATCCGCGTTTGGTAAGCGCGGACGGTGCTCACGCCACGTAGGAGTGTCCCCGCTCTGACGGAATATTTTAGCGACGGAATATATATCAAAACCGTCGCTAAAATTGAATCCGCGACGGTTTTTTAATTGAATCAGCGACGGTTGGGTATCTTGAATATCTAACAATAACAATCGCATCTGTCTGACTGATGAGAGAGCTGCACGCTGCGGATAATTGTATTAACGGCGTGCCGCATATAATAATATTAACAGTGTGCACATGTACGCCGCGGATAATCTTGAACTTTCAACGGCTTGCATTTTTGCAGCGTGCAATGTGCGCTGCGAAAAGAGAATTTGCGCGCTGCGAAAAGCCATTTTTGTTGTAGTGAAGACATAGAAAAAACCAGACAAAAAATTCATCAAAAAATAAGTTTTTCATGGCTTATCAACCAAAAGAGGCTGCGCATCTGATGATGCCAATCTTGAAATGATCATGGAACCAAAATTTGTGCTTCGTGAGACTGTGGAGAAGTCGTAAGACTAGGATATTTCAATTGAATGTTGTTCATTTTCCTCAACATCATTATGTGGTCGAATGTCATGTACAAGATGCTGCGGACCAACATTAAGCAAATTTGTACACCGTTTTGGCATTTTATATTTCACAAAATACTATACATTTTACTAGAATATTTTTAGTTTACTTTTTTCAAATAATATCACTTATATTGAATTTAAAAAATACAGTAGAAAGATACGATATTGTGAAATTAAATGACCTCTAGACTTATTCAATCTCAAAGCCCAATGCAATTCCTTAAAAAATAAGAGTAAGTCTCTTGTGAGACGGTCTCACGAATCTTTATCTGTGAGACGGGTCAACCATACCGATATTCACAATAAAAAGTAATATTCTTAGCATAAAAAGTAATACTTTTTCATGGATGACCTAAATAAGAGATCCGTCTCACAAAATATGATCCGTGAGACCATCTCACACAAATTTTTGTCCAAAAATAATGCAGGCAATTGGTTGACAAACTATTAATCATATTTATATTTCGTATATATACAAATAGAACTAAAAATTAAAATTTACAATAAAAGAGGCCCTTTGAAACTTGAGAAGTCCTCCATCCGGTTCACAAACCGTCAATAATATTAAATCAGCGACGGTTCACAAACCGTCGCTAAAATTGAATCAACGAATGTTAAATTGAATCAGGAAATGTTAAATCGAATCAGTGACAGTTAAATTGAATCAGGAACCGTCGTTGATTCAGTTCGTCGCTGATTCAATTTTAGCGACGGTTTTGATATATATTCCGTCGCTAAAATATTCCGTCGCGGACACTCCTACGTGGAACAAAGTCCGCGATTGGTAAGAGCGGACGCTGCTCCACGTGAGCATCGTCCGTGCTTACTAAACGCGGATTGTAGTAGTTTTGCAAAATTTTTTTTAAAAATTATTTTTGACATTTTTTTTTAAAATTAAATTATTATTAAAAATAACCCGGGACAGTGGGGAAGGGGGACGAAGGAAGAGAATTACACAGCTTTTTGAAGCCTAAATACACACACACTTTAATATATATATATATATCCTGTTGAATTTCACAATCCGCAGTACTTTTATATCATAAAGAGAGAAGCAAAAGGGGACAAATAAAATTTCACTGCCAGAAATCTCGAAGGAGAGAAATCAGAAAAGTCCATTACTACTGTGTCCGTATTGGAGAGAGTCAACTGACCCTTTTTGGTTTACGTGGGTTTCGACTACTCCACACAGTGTAGCGGTATTATCTTCGTTTTCTCCATTTTTTCTGGCTTTTCTTTTTTATTGACGTTTTCACTCTCTTTCTTCTCTCAGCGAGGAAATAATACCAACCTTTTTAGCGATTCACGTTTATTTCTCTCTTTTTTTTGTTTTTCTGCTTTTTGGGGGAGATACGACAACTAGCTTTTTGCAAGTCAAGCATGCAGATATGTGAACGAGTATAAAAGCAAGAAAGGTTCTCCAGATTAGGGTTTTCCTGAGGCATAGGGACACCCCGTTTTTTATCTAAAAAGATTGGATTTTTTGAGAGATTTTGGTGGGGGAGAAGAGAGAGGGTTAGAGAAGGAAGAGCTAAGCGGCGAAACAGAAAGGTTTTTCGCTTGCCTTCTTTATCTCTCTCAGTTTTTATTCATATAAAAGCAAAAGGTTTTAATTTTATGAAAGAGGGAGTTGGAGACATTTGGATTTAGGCCTTCTGTCTCCTCTACCTCTCCTTTATTTTAATCTCTCTGCTAGCGATTACTGTCCAAGCAAATTTCTCGTGTTTTTGGTGTTTGATTTCGAAAAATAAACATTGTATTAATTACGTTTGGAGCAAATTTATAGATGATTGACAACTTGTCTTGGACACAATGGATCTTTCTAACCAAATATGTGCAGTTAATTTCACAAAATCAATGTTCGACATTAGAACATTGATTTTTACAGAGTAAAAACCCATTTCTATCTATAGAAGACTGGAATCCCCGTGACGATCCCGTTAGACACTTTGTTCTCCACCGGGAAACCCGTCCACGGCCTAGCACAGCTGGCGGAACAGCGAGATTTGCCGCTTCCGCCTCTCACTTTCACTGACAAATTCACGATCCCATTCTTCTCCCCGCTAGCGTCCCTCAACCTGTAACTCAAGAAACTCATTGAATTCTCCGGCAGGAACCCGCAGGAGAAATCCGTAACCGGAATATTCGCCGATCCAATTGCCTTGTTACCGGAATGCGCTTCCACGGTGATGAAACGAGCATGCACCGGAAGCTCCATCACTAGCTTCTCGTTCCATGAGGGGCAGCTCCCTCCCTGCGTATCCATACCCGTTGAACGG